>NC_084618.1:29492801-29560301 GCF_033978795.1 Nerophis ophidion | reverse complement strand
TGAAAAAAACTTCGAAAAATAAAATAAGCCACTGGGGACTATTTTTGGTTGGTTTTAACCCTTCTGAAATTGTGATAATGTTCCCCTTTAACACTTTTCTTGGATCAGCTTTAAAATGTTGGAAATTAAATGCTGCAAGGCCTGCTGGGATTGCTCTCGTTTTCCCAGCAAAAACTATTATTTAAACAATATAAGTTAATAAATTATATATTTGATCATTTGCACTGTGAAACATGAACATGGATATGAATCAAAATGTTATGATTGTTAAACCTTCCAGTTCTGCATGCTTTGGATTCATCCACATGGGTGCCTTTTTCTTTTTCTTCTTCTTATTATTCTTGTTCTTCTTATTATTATTATTTCATTTTTTGTTCTTATTCTGGTTATTATACTGCTTTCTCTTGTTCTTTTTGTTGTTGTTCTTCTTCTTCTATCTTCTTTGTCTTCTTCTTCTTCTTCTACTTCTTCTTTTTCTTATCCTCCTTCTCCTTGTTCCACTTTTTCTTTTTGTTATTATTCCGCTTATTTTACTGCTTCCTCTTCTCCTTTTTTTGTTGTTGTTGTTGTTGTTCTTCTTCTTCTTCTCTTTTTGTCCTTATACCGCTTCTTCTTATTATTCCACTTCTTTTTCTTCCTACTCTGCTTCTTATTTTTCTTCTTACAAACCCCATTTTTATATGAGTTGGGGAATTGTGTTAGATGTAAATATAAATGGAATACAATGATTTGCAAATCATTTTCAACCCATATTCAGTTGAATATGCTACAAAGACAACATATTTGATGTTCAAACTGATCAACTTTTTTTTGGTTGCAAATAATCATTAACTTTAAAATTTGATGCCAGCAGCACGTGACAAAGAAGTTGGGAACGGTGGCAATAAATACTGATAAAGTTGAGGAATGCTCATCAAACACTTATTTGGAACATCCCACAGGTGTGCAGGCTAATTGGGAACAGGTGGGTGCCATGATTGGGTATAAAAACAGCTTCCCAAAAAATTCTCAGTCTTTCACAAGAAAGGATGGGGCGAGGTACACCCCTTTATCCACAACTGCGTGAGCAAATAGTCAAACAGTTTAAGAACAACGTTTCTCAAAGTGCAATTGCAAGAAATTTACGGATTTCAACATCTACGGTCCATAATATCATCAAAAGGTTCAGAGAATCTGGAGAAATCACTCCACGTAAGCGACATGGCCGGAAACTAACATTGAACGACCGTGACTTTCGAAATCTCAGACTGCACTGTATCAAAAACCGACATCAATCTCTAAAGGACATCACCACATGGGCTCAGGAACACTTCAGAAAACCACTGTCACTAAATACAGTTTGTTGCTACATCTGTAAGTGCAAGTTAAAGCTCTAATATGCAAAGCAAAAGCCATTTATCAACAACATCCAGAAACGCCACCGGCTTCTCTGGGCCGGAGATCATCTAAAATGGACTGATGCAAAGTGGAAAAGTGTTCTGTGGTTCGACGAGTCCACATTTCAAATTGTTTTTGGAAATATTCGACATCATGTCATCCGGACCAAAGGGGAAGCGAACCATTCAGACTGTTATCGACGCAAAGTTCAAAAGCCAGCATCTATGATGGTATGGGGGTGCATTAGTGCCCAAGGCATGGGTAACTTACACATCTGTGAGGGCAGCATTAATGGTAAAAGGTACATTCAGGTTTTGGAACAACATATGCTGCCATCTAAGCGCCGTCTTTTTCATGGACTGCTTATTTCTGCAAGACAATGCCAAGCCACATTCAGCACGTGTTACAACACCGTGGCTTCGTAAAAAAAGAGTGTGTTATCTGGCCCGCCTGCAGTCCAGACCTGTCTCCCATCGAAAATGTGTGGCCCATTATGAAGCGTAAAATACGACAGCTTAGACTGCGGACTGTTGAACGACTGTACCTCTACATAAAACAAGAATGGGAAAGAATTTCAATTTCAAAGGTTTAACAATTAGTTTCCTCAGATGCCAAACGTTTATTGAGTGTTGTTAAAAGAAAAGGTGATGTAACACAGTGGTGAACATGCCCTTTCCCAACTACTTTGGCATATGTTGCAGCCATGAGTCTATTATTATTATTTTTTTTAATAAAGTTTATGAGTTTGAACATCAAATATCTTGTCTTTGTAGTGCATTCAACTGAATATGGGTTGAATATCAATCAATCAATCAATCAATGTTTATTTATATAGCCCCAAATCACAAATGTCTCAAAGGACTGCACAAATCATTACGACTACAACATCCTCGGAAGAACCCACAAAAGGGCAAGGAAAACTCACACCCAGTGGGCAGGGAGAATTCACATTCAGTGGGACGCCAGCGACAATGCTGACTATGAGAAACCTTGGAGAGGACCTCAGATGTGGGCAACCCCCCCCCTCTAGGGGACCGAAAGCAATGGATGTCGAGCGGGTCCAACATGATACTGCGAAAGTTCAATCCACAGTGGCTCCAAGACAGCAGCGAGAGTCCCGTCCACAGGAAACCATCTCGAGCGGATCAGCAGCGTAGAGATGTCCCCAACCGATACAGGCGAGCGGTCCATCCTGGGTCCCGACGAGCGGTCCATCCTGGGTCTCGACTCTGGACAGCCAGATGATTTGCAAATAATTTTATTCCGTTTACATTTACATCTAACACAATTTCCCAACTCAAATGGAAACAGGGTTTTGTATTTTGCTTCTTCTTTTTCTTTTTATTGTTGTTGTTTTTGTTCATCCTATTTTTTTCTCTTCTTCATCCTCTTCATCTCATTGTTTTTCTTCTTCTATTCTTTCTTTTTCTTCTTCTTCCCTTTCTTCTTTTTATTCTGCTTCTTCTTTTTCTTATTCCGCTTCTTCTTCTTCTTCTTCTTTTCTTCTTCTTCTTCATGCCTGGGTTGTTTACACAAGTTATTCATTAAGCTAATAAGTTGACATTATTGTTGGTAATGAATCAATTTAAGCAAAAAAAATTTTTCACTCAAAAGCTTTTGAGTGAAAAATATTAAAATATATATATTTTATTCACCTTGGTACTGAACAAAAAATTCAGTCCAGTGACAGGACCGCTCTTTACAGATTATTTATGAAGATTCATAATAGATATCATATGCTCACAACACCGTCGACTACATCAATAAGGAAGTGTTGTTCAATAATGCAATTGCTCCTCTCACAAGTCGTTAATGATAGCCGCCACCTTGCACAAAACAAATCACCGCCAAGACTCCAAACCAGAGGAAATCATTCACAAAGGCGGAGGCATGCAGGAGAAGAGTGGAATGTTGAGGGTGGTTAATGAATATTTAATAAGTGCCGACAGGTCGGCGCGTGCGCTGCTACAAATAACAGAGTTGTAAATGCTGAGCAACACCAAATTACACTCCAACATTCACGCTCAATCATTTGTGTCTAGTCAGAATCTACCATTTCTTATATGGGGTTCCTCAAGGCTCAATTTTAGGTCCCATTCTTTTTAATCTTTATATGCTGCTTTCTGAGGACGCCGTTAGAAGGACTAAGAGACAGACCTTTTTCCCTGCATTTTAGACATTACGTCAAAGATGGCAGTGAATTTCCTACAGCTCAACCAGGACAAAGCAGAGGTTTTAGTTTTAGGCACTAAAGTCCAGAGGGAGAAACATTTACCAAAATTACAAGTAGAGATGTCCGATAATTACTTTTTTGTCGATATCCGATATTCCGATATTGTCCAACACTTAATTACCGATACCGATATCAACCGATACCGATATATACAGTCGTGGAATTAACACATTATTATGCCTAATTTTGTTGTGATGCCCCGCTGGATGCATGAAACAATGTAACAACGTTTTCCAAAATAAATCAACTCAATATATGGGGAAAAAAATGCCAACATGGCACTGCCATATTTATTATTGAAGTCACAAAAGTGCATTATTTTTTTTAATATGCCTCAAAACAGCAGCTTGGAATTTGGGCTATGCTCTCCCTAAGAGAGCATGAGGAGGTTGAAGGTGGGCTGGGCGGTTGGGAGGGTGTATATTTAGCTTCCTGAAAGACTTAGTGCTGCAAGAGATTCTGGGTATTTGTTCTGTTGTGCGTGTCTTGTGCTACGGTGCGGGTTTTCTCCCGAAATGTGTTTGTCATTCTTGTTTGGTGTGGGTTCACAGTGTGGCGCATTTTTGTAACAGTGTTAAAGTTGTTTATACGGTCACCCTCAGTGTGACCTGTATGGCTGTTGATCAATTATGCTTTGCATTCACTTGTGTGTGTGTGAAAAGCTGTAGATTTTAAGTGACTGGGCTGGCACGCAAAGGCTGTGCCTTTAAGGTTTATTGGCATTCTGTACTTCTCCCTACGTCCGTGCAGTCATAAATTTAACTTTTTTTTAAAACCGAAACCGATACTGATAATTTCCGATATTGCATTTTAAAGCATTTATCGGCCGATAAATTAGAGTTGTATTATCGGACATCTCTAATTACAAGATTTTAAACCAACACAGTCTATAAAAAATAGAGGTATATAAAAAATGTTTGACTCCAAGCTGACTTTTATCCCACATGTTAAAAATATTACAAAATTAGGTTTGTATCATTTAAAAAATCCGCCCGTTTCTCTCTCAGGCCAACACGGAGGTGCTAATGCATGCTTTTATTTCCTGTCGTTTCAAATATTGTAATGCCTTCCTCTCCGGCCTTCCCAAAAACAATATCAGAAGGACCACAGGGCGGGAGCACATTACACCAGTTTTAAAGTACCAATGATTGTCACACACATACTAGGTGTGGTGAAATTTGTCCTCTGAATTTGACCATTAGTTTTCAAATGTCTTATTGGCCTTGCGCCTCCTTATCTATACGACCCGCTTTTACCGTATCAACCCTCGCGGATCCTGAGGTCCTCTGGCACCGTCTTTTATCTTTTACAAAGACCCACGGTGAGGCAGCATTCAGCTACTGTGGTGCCCACCTGTTGAACAGCCTGCCAGAGAGTGTTGACATTTAAAAAGATTTTAATAAATAAGGCTAAATACCCACATTTTTAATCAGGCTTTTTACTGATCATCCCTTTTTTTATTATTTGTGTTGTTTTGTAACTTAATAATTATTACTACTATGATTATTCTCTCAATGTTATGTTTTTATTCATTAACTAATGTAAGTAATCTATTTCTTAATTTCATATACATTTTATCATATGTTTTACACTATATTTATTTATCTGGCATTAATTTTAGTTATTCTTCAGTGTGGACGCCTCAAAGATGGTATTTTTCCTCAAATCTTCAGAGCCATGCCCTGTTTTGTTTTTGTTTTGTTATTGTCAATAGTAATGTGTGCATGTGTGTGTGTGTGTGTGCGTGTGTGCGTGCGTGCGTGCGTGCGTGTGTGTGTGTGTGTGTGTGTGTGTGTGTGTGTGTGTGTGTGTGTGTGTGTGTGTGTGTGTGTCCATACTATATCACTATAATGGATATACAAATAATATAATTGGACATCAAGAGTATGTGAACATATGAATCCAACCTTGTTTACTTCCGTGATGACCTTCTTAAAGTTTTGTAATCAATCTGAAATATCAAGCAGCTAAAATGCGGCAAACATGGATAGGCACTTTAATGGATTGACATGGGCGTAATTTGGAAATTTTTCATAGTGTTTGGATTATTTCAATATATATAAAATCCACAAAGTTCAGTTATGTGGGATTGACCTTTAGGTTAGTTGTATTTTTTTTTACACCATGACCAGGGAAGGTTGCTTGGATTGTGTCTCATAAGTAAATAATTTGCAATTATTAAAAAGTACATTCAAGGGTCATTGATTTGATTTACTCATATTGACCACAAGATGGCAACATACAAATTAATCTTAAACACCGGTGTTTAAGATGAATTTGAAACCACTCCACCGGCTGATACGTTTTGAACTCATGACGTTTCGCGGGTCAAATTGAAGACGCTGGTGGGGCGCACTTTGCCCACGGGCCGTAGTTTGGACACCCCTGCGTTAAATGTCTGCAGCATAAAGTTTATTACGAAGCCATGATGTTGTAACACGTGACTTGGCATTGTCTTGCTGAAATAAGCAGGGGTGTCCATGATAATGTTGCTTGGATGGCAACATAAGTTGCTCCAAAACCTGTGTGTACCTTTCAGCATTGATGGTGCCTTCACAGATGTGTAAGTTAACTATGCCTTGGGTGGAATTAACACATTATTATGGATGGATGGATGGATGGATGGATGGATGGATGGATGGATGGATGGATGGATGGATGGATAGATAGATAGATGGATAGATAGTTGGATAGTACTTTATTGATTCTTTCAGGAGAGTTCCTTCAGGAAAATTAAAAAAATGAACATTCCTCAACTTGCTCGGGTTTTTTTGCCACTTGTGCCAGCTTTTTGAAAAATATTGCAGGCATCAAATTCCAACTGAGCTAATATTGCAAAAAATAACAATGTTTAACAGTTTTTAACGTTTATCATGTCTTTGCAGTCTATTCAGTTGAATATATGTTGAAAAGGATTTGCAAATCATTGTGTATTGTTTTTATTTATGATTTTATAAATGTGCCAACTTCACTTGTTTTGGGTTTTGTATATCAGCATCAAGCTTTTTTTTTAAATTATATTTGGGGAAAAGCGCTGCCTTACTTATTAATACGTTGGAGTGTTGTTGTTCTTTTAGTCAGTTTCTTTGTTGGCATTGAAAATTGCAACATTATTGAATAGGCGGCAGTCGGTCAGTGCCCAAAAAAAAAAAAGTACCCAGACCTACCTCCGAGCGAGAGTCAAACTCTTCTGTTGGCAGTGTGTCAATGGAAGGGAAAGTTTGATGAATGTTGAGAACGTGTAGAAGTCAACTTGGCCCGCTCCAAGCCGCTAAAACGCCGCAACCATCATGAAGGATGAACATGTGAAAAGATCTGCTCCTATGAAATGGAGTAGTGGTCTCATTATTGACACTGCCTATGTAATTCTTTTTGACAATACTTCATATGCACTTCATGTGTTCTGTGTCCAGGGGTTGACTTTAATGACATTTTGCTATGAATGCAAACTTCTGCCCAAATCTGACTTCCAACGCCATTGTACGCAAACCGAGGACCGCCTAGAATGTATTTCACTGAACAATCTGTGAACTTTTCCTCACTTCTGCCAAACTTGTTGTTCGCCTGAGTGACATCAGAGCATTATTCCAAGTCAGAGCGCTTCTCAGACTGTTTGAGGACAAAGACGCAGCGAGTGACAGGACGGGCTGTTAAGCAAATCTCTCGCTCCCTCGCCTGTCCTTTGCTTTTCATCGCGTCCCCGCTCGGACCCCCTGAGGTTTGATGGTGTAGGACAGTGCTGGAGTGGGGAGGGGCCGAGGAATGCATCAAACAAGTAATAATAATAATAATAATAATAATAATAATAATAATAATACGATACAAACAAACCTACGTGACTTATCATTGAATGAGACGTATCAAATCAAATTAAATCAAACCTTATTTACAAATAAAGTTTGTATATATATATATATATATATATATATATATATACACAATATATATTATATATACATATTTTTTATTTTATATATATATATATTTTTTTATTTTATTTTTATTTTATATATATATATATATATATATATATATATATATATATATATATATATATATATATGTAGTATATATGCATGTGTATACAATAACTTTACATGCAGTCGTGCGATTCGCGATTTAACATTGAACACCTTCAAATTTGTTAATGAAAGCTACAACTAAGATGCATGTTGCAATCAAACAGCTGGTGCATAATAAGTCCAATACTTACATTATAAACACTTCTTAGGGGGCAACAACCAAAAAAACCCACCATAAATATACAAGTCTTGGACTTTCAACTGTAATTGCAAACTAATGTCATATTTGCAAATGAAACTCAGAAATGTGATAAAACAAACATTGGCTTTGCTTTTGACATGCTACTGATTAGCATCAGCGATTAACATGGCAATTTCAACACCTCCAAATTTGTTAACGAAAGCTACAACTAAGATGCAGGTTACAATCAAACAGCTGGTGTATAATAAGTACAATACTATATTATTAACACTTTTTAGGGAGCATCAATAACAAAAAACCCACCATAAATATACATGTCTTTCAACTTGCAACTGTAATTGCAACATAACGTCATACTTGCAAGTGAGACTCAGAAATGTGATAAGAAAACAACCATTGGCTTTGCTTTTGACATGCTACTGATTAGCATTCGTGATTTAACATTGAACACCTTCAAATTTGTCAATAAAAGCTACAACTAAATTGCATGGTACAATCAAACAGCTGGTGTATAATAAGTACTATACTTACATTATTAACACTTTTTAGGGGGCAACAACCAAAAAACCTCACCATAAATATACACGTCTTTGAACTTGCAACTGTAATTGCAATTTAATGTCATATTTGCAAATGAGACTCAGAAATGTGATAAGAAAACAAACATTGGCTTTGCTTTTGACGTGCTACCGATTAGCACCAGCGATTTAACATGGCCATTTCAACACCTTCAAATTTGTTAACGAAAGCTACAACTAAGATGCACGTTACAATCAAACAGCTGGTGTATAATAAGTATAATACTTATATTATTAACACTTTTTAGGGAGCAACAATAACAAAAAAAAACACCATAAGTATACATGTCTTTCAACTTGCAACTGTAATTGCAACATAACGTCATACTTGCAAATGAGACTCAGAAATGTGATAAGAAAACAACCATTGGCTTTGCTTTTGACATGCTACTGATTAGCATTCGCGATTTAACATTGAACTCCTTCAAATTAGTTAACGAAAGGTACAACTAAATTGCATGGTACAATCAAACAGCTGGTGTATAACAAGTACTATACTTACATTATTAACACTTTTTAGGGGGCAACAACCAAAAAACATCACCAAAAATATACACGTCTTTGAACTTGCAACTGTAATTGCAACTTAATGTCATATTTGCAAATGAGACTCAAAAATGTGATAAGAAAACAAACATTGGCTTTGCTTTTGACGTGCTACCGATTAGCATCAGCGATTTAACGTGGCCATTTCAACACCTTCAAATTTGTTAACGAAAGCTACAACTAAGATGCACGTTACAATCAAACAGCTGGTGTATAATAAGTACAATACTTATATTATTAACACTTTTTAGATAGCAAAAAAAACAAAAAACCCACCATAAATATACATGTCTTTCAATTTGCAACTGTAATTGCAAATTAACGTCATACTTGCAAATGAGACTCAGAAATGTGATAAGAAAACAACCATTAGCTTTGCTTTTGACATGCTACTGATTAGCATTCGCGATTTAACATTGAACTCCTTCAAATTAGTTAACGAAAGGTACAACTAAGATGCACTGTTGCGATCCGCTACTTGGACCACCACATATGATCTATACTTCCAGTTGTTGTATCACTCTGTTGTTTTACACTCTTACTTCCTGTTTAGTCAGTCACCATGGTTGCTCATTGATCCCACCTGCTAATCACGGTTTCTGCACACCTGTCACTTTTTGATTACTTCCCTATTCAAGCCCGTCCCTTTTCATTATTCTTTCTGGGACTCTAATTTGCCTTCGAGCAACATTCACGACTGTCTACTACCCGTATGTGTTTTCTCGCTAGCTCTTACGCTAAGCCACTTGATATTCCAGCTTTCATGCTGAATGTTTTTGTTTACTCTTTTGTGTCCTTCGTGCCAAGTATAGTTTTTGTATTTTCTATTCCTAGCTTTCATGCTAGTGCCCTTGGTTTATTTTTGTCTGTTAGCTCCAGGGTTTTTGTTCATAGTCTGCTTTTGTTAAGTTTAAAAAATCATTTAAACTTACCATTGCTGTGTTCATGTCGACGCATCCACGAAGGGACCAATTTGGCATCACTATGCCAACCAGTCGTAACACGCACGTTGCAATCAAACAGCTGGTGCACAATAAGTACAATACTTACATTATAAACACCTTTTAGGGTGCAACGACCCAAAAAGCCCCACCATAAATATACACGTCTTGGACTTGCAACTGTAATTGCAACTTAATATCATACTTGCAAATGAGACTCAGAAATGTAAAAAGAAAAACAAACATTGGCTTTGCTTTTGACATGCTAATGATTAGCATCAGCGATTTAACATGGCAATTTCAACACCTCTAAATGTGTTAATGAAAGCTGCAATTAACACACACATTGCAATCAAACAGCTGGTGCATAATGAGTACAGCCCTTACATTATTAACACTTTTTAGGGGGCAACAACTAAAAAAAAATACAACTTATATACATGTCTTAATGTATATTATTGGTGTTATCAAAAGTGTTAATACTTACATTATTAACACATTTTAGAGGGCAACAACCAAAAAATCCCAACATTAATATACATGTCTTGGACTTGCAACTGTAATTGCAAGTTTAACGTCATACTTGCAAATGAGACTCAGAAATGTGATAAGAAAACAAGATACCTGGAAACTGGACAGCAGGTTTCATAATCAGCTCATTTTGTTGCAATAAAAAAAAAAGACTTTATCGTCAAAAATAATTGATATATTTTTTGACACACACAAACGTTGGTATCGTTGAGTACCGGTATCGATTCCCATGTATTGGGAATTGGTACAGTATCGGTTCAAATGTGAGTGCCACTCGTCCGTACGTGGAAATATGATTGCGTAATATTTCGCCACACACACGTACTTTGACTATTTTGCTTTCTTTTTGTTCAGCATTAATCATTTACGGTAAACGTGGTGTAACACGAGGAGGGAATGAGACCACCAATACTCCAAGCGGTATGATTCAGTGGAAATGCACCAGACTGTGCTGCTGGGTGATCTTCTTTAGCCCCTATCATGGCGGCATGCATCCCCACTGTTCAGGCAGCGACTCGCACGGGGTCGGTTCCAAGCACACAAGTGAGGATAGAGCAGAGCGGCGTGCTAATTGGGACAGAAGATCGGGGTCGGGAAGAATGGAGCGGTAGGCGAGGGGGGCTGGTGAGGTGGGGGCGGGCTCTGGGCCCTCCAGTGCTTCACTCGGCTTAATGATGCGTCTCCCTTGTAATTAGCAGACGGTAATTAACGCCTGCATCACCTGGGTCTCCGCGGGTCATGTTCTCACTCTCTTTTTTTTCACTCGCCCCGTCCACGGCCGAGTTTCATCCTCACGGCCCGGTTCTGGCAGCCCCCCCGACAGCTCCCGTTAACGGACACACATATGGGGGGCTCACGTTCTACACACCTGGTGTATGGGTTTTCCTTCACTACGGCTTCCTCCCACATTCCAAAAACATGCATGACCTTTAGTGGTGTCAAAAAAAATATGATATTCAAATGAATTGTGATTCTTATTTGCAACAATTCTTAATCTATTAAAAAAAACTAACTAAAATCGATTAAAAAATTTTTTTATTTTTGTTTCCACTTCCTGTTTGTTTTGATTTCCTGCCAATTTATCTCTGGTCTGGGCGCTGCCTCCTTCACCTGTCCCTGGTTAGCAATCAGGAGGACACACCTGTCCCTGGTTGGCAGTCAGGACATACAGTACCTGTCCCTGGTTAGCAATCAGGAGGACACACCTGTCCCTGGTGGCAATCAATCAATCAATCAATGTTTATTTATATAGCCCCAAATCACAAATGTCTCAAAGGACTGCACAAATCATTATGACTACAACATCCTCGGAAGAACCCACAAAAGGGCAAGGAAAACTCACACCCAGTGGGCAGGGAGAATTCACATCCAGTGGGACGCCAGTGACAATGCTGACTATGAGAAACCTTGGAGAGGACCTCAGATGTGGGCAACCCCCCCCCCCCCCCCCCCCCCCCCCACCTCTAGGGGACCGAAAGCAATGGATGTCGAGCGGGTCTAACATGATACTGTGAAAGTTCAATCCATAGTGGCTCCAACACAGCCGCGAGAGTTCAGTTCAAGCGGATCCAAGACAGCAGCGAGAGTCCCGTCCACAGGAAACCATCTCAAGCGGATCAGCAGCGTAGAGATGTCCCCAACCGATACAGGCGAGCGGTCCATCCTGGGTCCCGACGAGCGGTCCATCCTGGGTCTCGACTCTGGACAGCCAGTACTTCATCCATGGTCATCGGACCGGACCCCCTCCACAAGGGAGGGGGGGACATAGGAGAAAGAAAAGAAGCGGCAGATCAACTGGTCTAAAAAAGAGGTCTATTTAAAGGCTAGAGTATACAGATGAGTTTTAAGGTGAGACTTAAATGCTTCTACCAAGGTAGCATCTCGAACTGTTACCGGGAGGGCATTCCAGAGTACTGGAGCCCGAACGGAAAACGCTCTATAGCCCGCAGACTTTTTTTGGGCTCTAGGAATCACTAATAAGCCGGAGTCTTTCGAACGCAGATTTCTTGCCGGGGACATACGGTACAATACAATCGGCAAGATAGGCTGGAGCTAGACCGTGTAGTATTTTATACGTAAGTAGTAAAACCTTAAAGTCACATCTTAAGTGCACAGGAAGCCAGTGCAGGTGAGCCAGTACAGGCGTAATATGATCAAACTTTCTTGTTCTTGTCAAAAGTCTACCAGCCGCATTTTGTACCAACTGTAATCTTTTAATGCTAGACATGGGGAGACCCGAAAATAATACGTTACAGTAATCGAGACGAGACGTAACAAACGCATGGATAATGATCTCGGCGTCTTTAGTGGACAAAATGGAGCGAATTTTAGCGATATTACGGAGATGAAAGAAGGCCGTTTTAGTAACGCTTTTAATGTGTGACTCAAAGGAGAGAGTTGGGTCGAAGATAATACCCAGATTTTTTACAGAGTCACCTTGTTTTATTATTTGGTTGTCAAATGTTAAAGTTGTATTATTAAATAGAGGTCGGTGTCTAGCAGGACCGATAATCAGCATTTCCGTTTTTTTGGCATTAAGTTGCAAAAAGTTAGCGGACATCCATTGTTTAATTTAATTAAGACACGCTTCCAACTGACTACAGTCCGGCGTGTTGGTCAGCTTTAGTGGCATGTAAAGTTGGGTGTCATCAGCATAACAGTGAAAGCTAATACCGTATTTGCGTATGACGTCACCCAGCGGCAGCATGTAGATGCTGAAGAGTACAGGGCCAAGGACCGAACCCTGGGGAACTCCACACGTTACCTTAACATAGTCCGAGGTCACACTGTTATGGGAGACGCACTGCATCCTATCAGTAAGATAAGAGTTAAACCATGACAGGGCTGAGTCTGACATACCAATTCGTGTTTTGATACGCTCTAATAAAATATTATGATCGACGGTATCGAAAGCAGCGCTAAGATCGAGGAGCAGCAACATAGATGACGCATCAGAGTCCATCGTTAGCAATAGATCATTAGTCAATTTTGCGAGGACTGTCTCAGTCGAGTGATTTGCCCTGAAACCGGATTGAAAGGTTTCACATAGATTGTTAAACGCTAAGTGTTCATTTAGCTGCTCTGCAACAATTTTTTCGAGGATTTTCGAAATAAAGGGAAGGTGAGACACCGGTCGGTAGTTTACCATGAGGTCAGGATCGAGGTTAGGTCTTTTAAGGAGAGGATGAATAACCGCTTTTTTGAATGCAAGGGGAAGAGTGCCCGAGAAAAGTGATAAGTTTATAATATTTAGCACTGATGGACCTAATAATACAAAAAGCTCCTTGATAAGTTTCCCAGGAAGTGGGTCAAGTAAACATGTTGTCTGTTTTATTCCATTTACACGTTTTAACAATCCTTCTAATGTTATTTCATCAAAACGAGAGAAACTATTTTGGATATTTGCAGTATCCGCCGTATATACAATCGTATCTGTGTTACTATAACCCAGTTGTAGCTGGGACGCATTGTCTTTAATCTCCTTTCTAATAAGTTCAATTTTCTTATTAAGGAACTTCATAAAGTCATCTGCCGAATGGGTGGAGCTACTGGAAGGAGTCCCTTGTTGGGTTAGCGATGCTACTGTACTAAACAAAAATTTTGGATCGTTTTTATTAATGCGGATGAGATTTGAGTAATAATTAGTTTTAGCTAAGATAAGCATGCGTTTATAAGTTATTAAACTATCACTCCATGCTTGATGGTGCACCTCAAGTTTAGTCGTGCGCCATTTGCGTTCCAGCTTTCTACATAATAATTTCTGAGCTCTAGTTTCTTCAGTAAACCATGGCGTACGCCTTTTTGGAGCCTTTTTTAACTTCAGCGGTGCTATACTATCAATGGTTTCGCGCAGGGCGTTGTTAAAGTTGTTAGTGAGGTTATCAATAGAGCCCACATACTTTGGGAACGGTGCCATTACCGAGGGCAGTAGGTCCGCAAGAGTCGTCGTTGTGGCAGCATTAATGTTGCGGCTGCTATAGCAGTTATTATTATTATTAGCTTGCCGAACATGAGTCTGAACTTCGAATTTTATAAGGTAATGATCGGACATTACTTTAGTATACGGGAGTATCATAACTTTGGAAACGGTGATACCTCTGACAAGCACTAGGTCTATCGTATTACCGCTGCGATGCGTCGGTTCATTTATTATTTGTGTAAGACCACAGCTATCAATTATAGTCTGGAGCGCCACGCACGGTGGGTCCTATGGTGTATTTATATGGATATTAAAGTCCCCCATTATAATTATATTATCGGCGTGCGTCACTAGATCAGCAACAAACTCTGAGAATTCACTAATAAAGTCCGAATAGGGCCCTGGGGGGCGGTAGATAACGGCCAGGCACAGAGGCAGAGGTGTGGCAGACTTCATAGAAAGCACCTCAAACGATTTATATTTATTATTTAAGTTAGGACTAAAGTTAAAGTTTTCGTTGTATATTAGTGCGACACCCCCTCCCCTTTTGAGGTGACGGGCAATATGCGCATTCGTATAGTTAGGAGGGGATGCCTCATTTATCGCAAAAAAGTCGTCTGGTTTAAGCCAGGTTTCGCTAAGACCGATGACGTTAAGGTTGTTGTCTCTAATGACCTCATTGACTAATAACGTTTTGGGAGACAAAGATCTGATGTTTAGAAAGCCCATATTATAGGTAGTGGGCTGTTTTAAGGAGTTGTTGATAAAATTATCCGTAGTAGCAATATCAATAATGTTGCGTTCATTATGCGCAGTGTACTTAAAATAATTACGACCATATCTAGGAATTGATATGACGGGAATTTTCAGATTGTCTACTTGGCGCTGCGATAAACTGAACGCATCATAATTTACCACCTCAGTAGAACGCATGTCTAACTCTGACGTAGTCATAGACACAGCAGAAAAAACATTTTGTGAGTTGTGTATTATTCTACGAAATTGCTATGTGTACAGGGATCATCCAGCCTGGCGCTGGCTAGTTCTAGCTTAACTGACTCCATACCCAGGCTAGCAGGCTCTGTAATTGCCTGTGACCGGGCTTGCTCTAGTGCAGTTAGTCAAATGTGGCTCAATGCGAAGTCTATGTTCCGAGACAAGAGGATTGCGCCTTCCTGGTTAGGGTGAAGGCCGTCTCTCCTCAGCAAGCCAGGTTTGCCCCAGAAAGAGGGCCAATTATCAATAAACGTAAATCCCTGTTGTCTGCAGAAGCTATCCAGCCACTTGTTAAGAGAGACTAATCTGCTATATCTCTCATCATTGCCTCTCCCAGGCAGGGAGCCAGAGACAATTACTCGATGCCTGGACATCTTTCTGGCGAGATTACAAGCCCTGGCTATGTTTCTCTTTGTAATCTCTGATTGTCTCATCCTAACGTCATTGGAGCCAACGTGTATTACTATATTCGCATAACTAGTGGTGCGGTTAGCCTGCCGTACGTGTTTACTAGACCTGTTGCGAGTTAGCTCCCTAAGATTAGCTTCAATGTCAGGTGCTCTGCCCCCGGGAATACACTTAATTGTGGCTGGTTTGCTAAGCTTTATGTTTCGGGTGATGGAGTCCCCTATGACTAAAGTGTGGTGCCCGGTAGACTGGGGTGTAGAACTAGCTAAAGGGCTAAATCTATTATCCGTCTCAACCGGTACACAGTAGCTTGTAGGCCGGTTAGGGCTGCTACAAGCTGGGCTAGTTAGCTCGCTACAGCTAATGCTAGCAGATTTGTCCGCAACATCTAAAGTTACGAAATTACACTGCTCTAACTGGCGGACACGGCTCTCTAGCAAAGCTAACCTATCCATGAGTAAAGTGCACGAAGCGCAGGAAGCCATACTCACAGAAACTTTACGTCGCCGAGTGGGGTGCCAGCTGTCTTCGGGAAGTGGTGGTCACGGTGGCGGGGGAGACTCACCCGTCAGTGGTCGGCAATTGGGACAGACCTGTCCGTGGTCGGCAATCGGGACACACCTGTCCCTGGTTGACAATCAGGACACACCTGTCCCTGGTTGGCAATCAGGACACACCTGTCCTTAGTCGGCAATCAGGACACATCAGTCTGTGGTCGGCAATTGGGACACACCTGTCCCTGGTCTGCATTCAGGACACACCTGTCCCTGTCGGCAGTCAGGATACCTGTCCCTGGTAGGCAGTCAGTACACACCTGTCCCTGTTCGGCAGTCAGTAAACACCTGTTCCTGGTCGGCAGTCAAGACACAGTTGTCCCTGGTCGGCAATCAGAACACACCTGTCCGTGGTTGGCATTCAGGACACACTTGTCCCTGGTTGGCAGTCAGGACACACCTGTCCGTGGTCGGCAATCAGGACACACCTGTCCCTGGTTGGAAATAAGGACACACCTGTCCCTGGTCGTAAATTAGGACACACTTGTCCCTGGTTGGCAGTCGGGACACACCTGTCCCTGGTCGGCAATCAGGACACACCTTTCCCTGGCTGGCAATGAGGACACACGTGTGCCTGGTTGGTAATGAGGACACACCTGTCCCTGATCCGCAATGAGAACACACCTGTCTCTGGTTGTCAATGAGGACACAACTGTCCCTGGTCGACAATTGGGACACACCTGTCCCTGGTTGGCAATGAGGACACACTTATCCGTGGTCATCAATCGGGACACACCTGTCCCTGGTTGGCAATGAAGACACACTTATCCATGGTCATCAATCGGGACATACCTGTCCCTAGTTGCCAATGAGGACACACTTATCCATGGTCGGCAATCAGGACACACCTGTCACTTGTCAGCAATCGGGACACACCTGCAAATACGTAAATAGACGCATAATGCCAACAATGGACTGGAAGGCGAGACAGGCATATAAAGTTGCTTGATTGGGATTGGTCGCAGTTGCGTGTTCTGGTCAGCAAACAGTGGCAGGTAGGGTCAATCAGCGCTCCTAGCAACAAGATGATAACAAACAAGGGGAGAAGAAGCGCTGACAACAGAAAGAATTATAGCAAAACTACAAAACCCAAAACCAGTGAAGTTGGCACGTTGTGTAAATGGTGAATAAAAACAGAATACAATGATTTGCAAATCCTTTTCAACCTATATTCAATTGAAAAGACTGCAAAGACAAGATATTTAAAGTTTCACCTAGAAAACTTAATTTTTTGCAAATATTAGCTCATTTGGAATTTGATGGGGTGGCATAGCTCGGTTGGTAGAGCGGCCGTGCCAGCAACTTGAGGGTTGCAGGTTCGATTCCCGCTTCCGCCATCCTAGTCACTGCCGTTGTGTCCTTGGGCAAGACACTTTACCCACCTGCTCCCAGTGCCACCCACACTGGTTTAAATATAACTTAGATATTGGGTTTCACTATGTAAAGCGCTTTGAGTCACTAGAGAAAAGCGCTATATAAATATAATTCACATGTCTGCAAAATGTTTCAAAAAAGCTGGCACAAGTGAGAAAAAAGACTGAGAAAGTTGAGGCCTGCTCATCAAACACTTATTTGGAACATCCCACAGGTCAACAGGCAAATTGGGAACAGGTGGGTGCCATGATTGGGTATAAAAGCAGCTTCCATGAAATGCTCAGTCATTCACAAACAATGATGGGGTGAGTCTCACCACTTTGTGAACAAATGCGTGAGCAAATTGTCTAACAGTTTAAGAACAACATTTCTCAACCAGCTATTGCAAGGAATTTGGGGATTTCTTCATCTACGGTCTGTAATATCATCAAAAGGTTCAGAGAAACTGGATAAATCACTGCACAGAAGCAATTATATTACGGACATGGATGATATTAAGCCATTTATCAACAACACCCAGAAACACTGCCGGCTTCGCTGGGCCCTAGCTCATCTAAGATGAACTGATGCAAAGTTTAAAAGTGTTCTGTGGTCTGACGAGTCCACATTTCAAATTGTTTTTGGAAACTGTGGATGTCGTGTCCTTCGGAACAAAGAGGAAAAGAACCACCCGGATTGTTATAGGCGCAAAGCTCAAAAGCCAGCATCTGTGATGGTATGGGGCTGTATTAGCTTGGTGTCTTACACATTTGTGAAGACACCGTTAATGCTGAAAGGTACATACAGGTTTTGGAGCAACAAATGCTGCCATCCAAGCAACATTATCATGGACGCCCCTGCTTATTTCAGCAAGACAATGCCAAACCACGTGTTGGAACAAGGTGGTTTCGTTGTAAAAGAGTGCGGGTACTAGACTGGCCTGCCTGTAGTCCAGACCTGTCTCCCATTGAAAAATTGTGGCGCATTATGAAGCCTAAAGTAGAACAACAAAAACTTGAACAACTTAAGATGAACATCAATCAAGAATGGGAAATAATTCCACCTGAAAGTGGTCTACTCAGTTCCCAAACATTTACTGAGTGTTGTTAAAAGGAAAGACCATGTAACACAGTGGTAAAAATGCCCCTCTGCCAACTTTTTTGCAACGTGTTGATGCCATTAAATTCTAAGTTAATAATTATTTGCAAAAAAAAAACATTTGTTTTTCAGTTCGAACATGAAATATCTTGTCTTTGCAGTCTATTCAATTGAATATAGGTTGAAAAGGATTTGCAAATCATTGTATTCTGTTTTCATCTACCATTTACACGACGTGCCAACTTCATTGGTTTTCCATCCATCCATTTTTTACCGCTTATTCCCTTTTGGGGTGGCGGGGGGCGCTGGCGCCTATCTCAGCTACAATCGGACAGAAGGCGGAGTACACCCTGGACAAGTCAAACAAGACTTGACCTGGGGCCACAGGTCATGGCAGGCTTTTCGTGTTGTGATACTTCTGTCATGCCGGAACTGTGGTTGTTTGTGCTTCCTCCATGCAAGGATGATGTGGGACGAGTCAGGCATGAATGTAAGTACATTTTATTTATTGCTAAAATACAAAAAAAGGCAAAACAAAGCACGCGCTCGGTGGCGGCTAATAATCTGTACTAAAACTTTAACAAAAACAGCACAATGGCATGTCTATCTATAAATTAACAAAAGATGCTAACAAAGATACTCAAAAAACCAAAAACTTCCACTGGGGCGAAAAAATACACGGATCTTACGTGGCGTGGTCGAAAGGTTTAGCAGCGTGGCAAGGCGTGAAGGTTTGTATGAGAAATGCAGGCATGAGGCAGAATGCAAAAATCCCAGCACGATAAACAGAAAGCAAGTGACATAAATAGTGGCCGTGGTAACTAGAAACAGGTGTGAGAGGCTGATGATCGGGGCGTGACTAGGGGAAACAGGTGGAAACTAATGAGGGGTGGTATAGCTCGGTTGGTAGAGTGCCGTGCCAGCAACTTGGGGGTTGCAGGTTCGATTCCCACTTCCGCCATCCTAGTCAGTGCCGTTGTGTCCTTGGGCAAGACACTTTACCCACCTCCTCCCAGTGCCACCCACACTGGTTTAAATGTAACTTAGATATTGGGTTTCACTATGTAAAGCGCTTTGAGTCACTAGAGAAAAGCGCTATATAAAATATAATTCACTTCACTTCAGTAGCTATGGTAACAATAACAAACCAGGAAGTGAAAAAACGGAACAAGAATCCAGAAAACAAAATAAAACATGATCAAACATAAAACCAGATTTACAGGCGTGACAACTTCTTTACTGAATAGCCCTTGTTTTGATGCCATAAGCCAAAGACAAAAAAAGCAAAAAAAAATTACACTCAAATTTGGATGAGTGCGTGTCCATTTTGTGTTACGCTGTTTGAAAAAACATTGTGTTTAATAAACATTTTTATCAAGCAGACATATTGTCCAGTCCCCAGTTAATGGTAATAAAAATTTGAAAATGATCTGCTTAAGGTACATTTTAAAAAATATATATTTTAATGGAATGACAGCTTTAGTTTTTTTTTTAAAATTATTGTTATATCCTTAAGCTTGTTTGGTTTTTGAGTGTTGAGGTTCTTCGTGTGGAAGTTTATTCAAAAGGTCTTCACCTTCAGGCTGCTTTAAATATTAAGCCAGCATTTATATTTCAATACATTCCTCGCGTGTGGATTTGAAAAACAACCCCCCAAAAAAACATTTTGTGTACTTTTTGTTATTTGACGACGTGATGTCACTTCCCCGCACACCTGCAGCAAGAAAGCGGTGGGCGGCACGAGACAACCTTTTGCTGCCTCGGTCTGTGACCGTGAATAAAACATGAACTCAGCTGAGACTCTGGTCCCAGACAAAAAATAATCCCAAATTAATAAGACACATTTATTTCATCCAGGTCCGCCTTTCATCCTTTTCCTCGCTCAGGTGGCCCCTACCTCCTGGGGAGGTTCATGTCAGCTGGTTACCACGTAATTGAATTCCACTGTGACCTCGTGGCGGCGATACCGATGTGCAGGAATATCAGTCGTTTTCATATAGGGTTGTCCCGATACCAATATTTTAGTACCGGTAGCAAAATGTATTTTGATACTTTTTGATACTTTTTCAAATAAAGGGGGCCACAAAAAATGTCAGTATTGGCTTTATTTTAGCAAAAACTCTTAGGGTATATTATACATAAGTTTCTTTTTGCATTGATAGTGATAATACTAGACAAGTTGCATACTAGTTTAGTCTGCTGAGATATGCAGTAACACATTGAGTCATTCATTCTATTATTTTGTCAAAATTATAAGGGACAAGCTGTAAAAATTAATTAAATAGGTTGTACTTGTATAGCGCTTTTCTACCTACAAAGTACTCAAAGCGCTTTGACACTACTTCCACATTCACCCATTCACACACACATTCACACACTGATGGAGGGAGCTGCCATGCAAGGCGCTAACCAGCACCCATCAGGAGCAAGGGTGAAGTGTCTTCCTCAGGACACAACGGACGTGACGAGGTTGGTACTAGGTGGGGATTGAACCAGGGACCCTCGGGTTGCGCACGGCCGCTCTCCCACTGCGCCACGCCGTCCCTATTAATTAATTCAATATCTACTTGTTCATTTACTGTTAATATCTGCTTACTTTCTGTTTTAACATGTTCTATCTACACTTCTGTTCAAATGTAACAATCACGTATTCTTCTGTTGTTTGATACTTTACATTAGTTTTGGATGATACCACAAATGTAGGTATGGATACGATACCAAGTAGTTAAAGGATCATACATTGGTCATATCCAAAGTCCTCAAGTGTCCAAGGACATATTTCCTGAGTTTACTAATAATAAAATAAGTTTTAATATTTTTCTTTTTGTTTATGCTTTCTATCATCAATCAATCAATGTTTATTTATATAGCCCCAAATCACAAATGTCTCAAAGGACTGCACAAATCATTACGACTACAACATCCTCGGAAGAACCCACAAAAGGGCAAGGAAAACTCACACCCAGGGGGCAGGGAGAATTCACATTCAGTGGGACGCCAGTGACAATGCTGACTATGAGAAACCTTGGAGAGGACCTCAGATGTGGGCAACCCCCCCCCCTCTAGGGGACCGAAAGCAATGGATGTCGAGCGGGTCTAACATGATACTGTGAAAGTTCAATCCATAGTGGCTCCAAGACAGCAGTGAGAGTCCCGTCCACAGGAAACCATCTCAAGCGGATCAGCAGCGTAGAGATGTCCCCAACCGATACAGGCGAGCGGTCCATCCTGGGTCCCGACGAGCGGTCCATCCTGGGTCTCGACTCTGGACAGTCAGTACTTCATCCATGGTCATCGGACCGGACCCCCTCCACAAGGGAGGGGGGGACATAGGAGAAAGAAAAGAAGCGGCAGATCAACTGGTCTAAAAAGGAGGTCTATTTAAAGGCTAGAGTATACAGATGAGTTTTAAGATGAGACTTAAATGCTTCTACTGAGGTAGCATCTCGAACTGTTACCGGGAGGGCATTCCAGAGTACTGGAGCCCGAACGGAAAACGCTCTATAGCCCGCAGACTTTTTTTGAGCTCTAGGAATCACTAATAAGCCGGAGTCTTTTGAACGCAGATTTCTTGCCGGGACATACGGTACAATACAATCGGCAAGATAGGCTGGAGCTAGACCGTGTAGTATTTTATACGTAAGTAGTAAAACCTTAAAGTCACATCTTAAGTGCACAGGAAGCCAGTGCAGGTGAGCCAGTACAGGCGTAATATGATCAAACTTTCTTGTTCTTGTCAAAAGTCTAGCAGCCGCATTTTGTACCAACTGTAATCTTTTAATGCTAGACATGGGGAGACCCGAAAATAATACGTTACAGTAATCGAGACGAGACGTAACAAACGCATGGATAATGATCTCGGCGTCTTTAGTGGACAAAATGGAGCGAATTTTAGCGATATTACGGAGATGAAAGAAGGCCGTTTTAGTAACGCTTTTAATGTGTGACTCAAAGGAGAGAGTTGGGTCGAAGATAATACCCAGATTTTTTACAGAGTCACCTTGTTTTATTATTTGGTTGTCAAATGTTAAAGTTGTATTAATAAATAGAGGTCGGTGTCTAGCAGGACCGATAATCAGCATTTCCGTTTTTTTGGCATTAAGTTGCAAAAAGTTAGCGGACATCCATTGTTTAATTTCATTAAGACACGCTTCCAACTGACTACAGTCCGGCGTGTTGGTCAGCTTTAGGGGCATGTAAAGTTGGGTGTCATCAGCATAACAGTGAAAGCTAATACCGTATTTGCGTATGACGTCACCTAGCGGCAGCATGTAGATGCTGAAGAGTACAGGGCCAAGGACCGAACCCTGGGGAACTCCACACGTTACCTTAACATAGTCCGAGGTCACACTGTTATAGGAGACGCACTGCATCCTATCAGTAAGATAAGAGTTAAACCATGACAGGGCTGAGTCTGACATACCAATTCGTATTTTGATACGCTCTAATAAAATATTATGATCGACGGTATCGAAAGCAGCGCTAAGATCGAGGAGCAGCAACATAGATGACGCATCAGAATCCATCGTTAGCAATAGATCATTAGTCAGTTTTGCGAGGGCTGTCTCAGTCGAGTGATTTGCCCTGAAACCGGATTGAAAGGTTTCACATAGATTGTTAAACGCTAAGTGCTCATTTAGCTGCTCTGCAACAATTTTTTCGAGGATTTTCGAAATAAAGGGAAGGTGAGACACCGGTCGGTAGTTTACCATGAGGTCAGGATCGAGGTTAGGTCTTTTAAGGAGAGGATGAATAACCGCTTTTTTGAATGCAACGGGAACAGTGCCCGAGGAAAGTGATAAGTTTATAATATTTAGCACTGATGGACCTAATAATACAAAAATTTCCTTGATAAGTTTCCCAGGAAGTGGGTCAAGTAAACATGTTGTTTGTTTTATTCCATTTACACGTTGTAACAATCCTTCTAATGTTATTTCATCAAAACGAGAGAAACTATTTTGGATATTTGCAGTATCCGCCGTATATACAATCGTATCTGTGTTACTATAACCCCGTTGTAGCTGGGACGCATTGTCTTTAATCTCCTTTCTAATAAGTTCAATTTTCTTATTAAAGAACTTCATAAAGTCATCTGCCGAATGGGTGGAGCTACTGGAAGGAGTCCCTTGTTGGGTTAGCAATGCTACTGTACTAAACAAAAATTTTGGATCGTTTTTATTAATGCGGATGAGATTTGAGTAATAATTAGTTTTAGCTAAGGTAAGCATGCGTTTATAAGTTATTAAACCATCACTCCATGCTTGATGGTGCACCTCAAGTTTAGTCGTGCGCCATTTGCGTTCCAGCTTTCTACATAATAATTTCTGAGCTCTAGTTTCTTCAGTAAACCATGGCGTACGCCTTTTTGGAGCCTTTTTTAACTTCAGCGGTGCTATACTATCAATGGTTTCGCGCAGGGCGTTGTTAAAGTTGTTAGTGAGGTTATCAATAGAGCCCACATACTTTGGGAACGGTGCCATTACCGAGGGCAGTAGGTCCGCAAGAGTCGTCGTTGTGGCAGCATTAATGTTGCGGCTGCTATAGCAGTTATTATTATTATTAGCTTGCCGAACATGAGTCTGAACTTCGAATTTTATAAGGTAATGATCGGACATTACTTTAGTATACGGGAGTATCATAACTTTGGAGACGGTGATACCTCTGACAAGCACTAGGTCTATCGTATTACCGCTGCGATGCGTCGGTTCATTTATTATTTGTGTAAGACCACAGCTATCAATTATAGTCTGGAGCGCCACGCACGGTGGGTCCAATGGGGTATTCATATGGATATTAAAATCCCCCATTATAATTATATTATCGGCGTGCGTCACTAGATCAGCAACAAACTCTGAGAATTCACTAATAAAGTCCGAATAGGGCCCTGGGGGGCGGTAGATAACGGCCAGGCACAGAGGCAGAGGTGTGGCAGACTTCATAGAAAGCACCTCAAACGATTTATATTTATTATTTAAGTTAGGACTAAAGTTAAAGTTTTCGTTGTATATTAGTGCGACACCCCCTCCCCTTTTGAGGTGACGGGCAATATGCGCATTCGTATAGTTAGGAGGGGATGCCTCATTTATCGCAAAAAAGTCGTCTGGTTTAAGCCAGGTTTCGCTAAGACCGATGACGTTAAGGTTGTTGTCTCTAATGACCTCATTGACTAATAACGTTTTGGGAGACAAAGATCTGATGTTTAGAAAGCCCATATTATAGGTAGTGGGCTGTTTTAAGGAGTTGTTGATGAAATTATCCGTAGTAGCAATATTAATAATGTTGCGTTTATTATGCGCAGTGTACTTAAAATAATTACGACCATATCTAGGAATTGATATGACGGGAATTTTCAGATTGTCTACTTGGCGCTGCGATAAACTGAACGCATCATAATTTGCCACCTCAGTAGAACGCATGTCTAACTCTGACGTAGTCATAGACACAGTAGAAAAAACATTTTGTGAGTTGTGTATTATTCTACGAAAATTGCTATGTGTACAGGGATCATCCAGCCTGGCGCTGGCTAGTTCTAACTTAACTGACTCCATACCCAGGCTAGCAGGCTCTGTAATTGCCTGTGACCGGGCTTGCTCTAGTGCAGTTAGTCAAATGTGGCTCAATGCGAAGTCTATGTTCCGAGACAAGAGGATAGCGCCTTCCTGGTTAGGGTGAAGGCCGTCTCTCCTCAGCAAGCCAGGTTTGCCCCAGAAAGAGGGCCAATTATCAATAAACGTAAATCCCTGTTGTCTGCAGAAGCTATCCAGCCACCTGTTAAGAGAGACTAATCTGCTATATCTCTCATCATTGCCTCTCCCAGGCAGGGGGCCAGAGACAATTACTCGATGCCTGGACATCTTTCTGGCGAGATTACAAGCCCTGGCTATGTTTCTCTTTGTAATCTCTGATTGTCTCATCCTAACGTCATTGGAGCCAACGTGTATTACTATATTCGCATAACTAGTGGTGCGGTTAGCCTGCCGTACGTGTTTACTAGACCTGTTGCGAGTTAGCTCCCTAAGATTAGCTTCAATGTCAGGTGCTCTGCCCCCGGGAATACACTTAATTGTGGCTGGTTTGCTAAGCTTTATGTTTCGGGTGATGGAGTCCCCTATGACTAAAGTGTGGTGCCCGGTAGACTGGGGTGTAGGACTAGCTAAAGGGCTAAATCTATTATGCGTCTCAACCGGTACACCGTAGCTTGTAGGCCGATTAGGGCTGCTACAAGCTGGGCTAGTTAGCTCGCTACAGCTAACGCTAGCAGATGTGTCCGCAACATCTAAAGTTACGAAATTACACTGCTCTAACTGGCGGACACGGCTCTCTAGCAAAGCCAACCTATCCATGAGTAAAGTGCACGAAGCGCAGGAAGCCATACTCACAGAAACTTTCCGTCGCCGAGTGGGGTGCCAGCTGTCTTCGGGAAGTGGTGGTCACGGTGGCGGGGGAGAAGCTTCCATCCTATGTGATTTTGGTGGGGTTCCTGTATATTTTGATCATTTATATGGTCAAAATTGCGGAAATTCCATGTTTGCTGATCAAAACAATGCAGCAGATGAGAAGTGAGGCAGACACAGGTCATGCCTCCACGACTACACACAGTGTGTATTGGGCATGCATGTGATTGGGCGCATGCTTGTTGCCACGTGGAAAAAGCAGGTCTTGAGGCAGCAAGTACCTCTGCCTCAAGGTAGGGGGCGATATATTGTCAATTTGCAGTTCAATGCCTCAGCAGTACTCTGACTCGCCACACTGGGAGAAGTGGTGGCGCTCAAGCTAGCAGACACAGGTCTCTCCATCGAAAGCCAGCATTTTTTTCTTTTCTTTTTCTTTTTCAACTGTATTTATAACAAACATAGCATTTTTATTAGAGTAAGCCAGCGTTTGAGGGTGTTTTTGTCAGATGAAAAAATATTGTTTAATATCTTGGAGTGAAATTGAATTAAATGAATATTTCTGCCAATATGGAGGATTATAAACTGTATCCAAGATTAAATACTTCTCTAAACTGGACTTTAAGACAAAATGAATGCGATCATACAACGTACGTTTTCATGGAGGATAGCTATTGCTGCTTCAGATACAAATAGAGAAAGGTAATATACACTCAAACTACTTGATTTATTTTGTTAAAAGCAAATGGGACCAAAAAGTATTTAATAACAACTTTATCAAATAGTTTTAGGGACGGCGTGGCGCAGTGGAAGAGTGGCCGTGCGCAACCCGAGGGTCCCTGGTTCAATCCCCACCTAGTATACCAACCCTGTCACGTCCATTGTGTCCTGAGCAAGACACTTCACCCTTGCTCCCGATGGGTGCTGGTTAGCGCCTTGCATAGCAGCTCCCTCCATTAGTGTGTGAATGTGTGTGTGAATGGGTAAATGTGGAAGTAGTGTCAAAGCGCTTTGAGTACTTTGTAGGTAGAAAAGCGCTATACAAGTACAACCCATTTATCATTTATTTTTGGATCCATTTATCACATCATAATATCATTATGATAACGTTTTTATGAAAGCGAATGACTCCCTTTTTTTCCTGTAACTCTAATGTGCAACCTAAATCCATACTTGCCAACCCTCCCGGATTTTCCGGGAGACTCCCGAAATTCAGCACCTCTCCCGAAAACCTCCCGGGATAAATTTTCTCCCGAAAATCTCCCAAAATTCAGGCGGAGCTGGAGGCCACGCCCCCTCCAGCTCCAGACCTGACTCAATGTCGTGACCCTCTTAAACAGGACAATACTGCTATCTACTGTACATAATGTAGAATGTAAATATATTCTACATTTAAGTGAAGTCAAGGAACATGCATCAGGGAGTCTGTTCTGAACCTCACAGTAAAGAGACGTAACTTCATCACGTCGCCTGGTTATCGACTCCAACCCAATATATTACACCGTCGACGAGCAAAATGAAGAAATACGCTTGCCAGTTCCAGAACGATTGGAAACAAGTATTTCAGTTTATCAGATCACAGCGGGCAGAAGTGAAGGTAAGAACAAGTTTTAATGAAAAAATACAACAAAAGAACACTTGTACAAACAAGGAAATCAAAGACGTGCCTTAGCACTGAGGCCGACTACAGAACGTAAGAAAAAGAGGCAGAGTTCAAAAGTCCATGAAGCGCGAGCCGATCGCGCGGAGGCTAAGCTACACTTAGCAGAGAGAATATAAACAGACAAAACTCACGTAACTGTTGCGTGGTGCAAACAAACTGGCGAGGAGGAACTGAGGTAGCAGGCGGTTTTAAATACAACACAATAAATCAAAACAGGTGAGCTTCGGGAGTGCGTGCAAGAGGCGTAATTAAGTAACCATGGTGACGAATGTAAACAAGGAAGTGTTCAACTGAAGGGATCGGCAGAGTCCAAACGTGATCAAAACATATCCAAAGCAAAACAATAAACGATCCGCTACACGGATCGTGACAGAAGCAACAGCCCGTTCTGATTTGCGGATGTCTACAACAAATCCGTGAAGGATGTTCCCGGATTCGAAGATCGCTCGCCAATACGTAAATGCCAGAACAAAGGTTACTCAAATAGTGAAAGGTAAGTGTTGTTGTTGTTTTTTTTTAGTAACCAGCAAGCACAGTACAGTTAGTAGAACAACTGTGTTTTTATTACTGTGTATTTGATAGGTGCCGTCGGAAATTCAACTATTTCTTTTATTTATATATATATAAAATAAAATAAATATATATGGATAGAATTCACTGAAAGTTAAGTATTTCATACATATATATATATATATATATATATATATATATATATATATATATATATATATATATATATATATATATTTATATATATATATATATATTTATATACATATATATGAAATATATATGAAATACTCGAGTTGGTGAATTATACGCCACCCCTCTTAACCACGCCCTCCTCCACAACCACGCCCCCAACCACCCCTCCGCCCCAACCCCGAACACGCCCCCCACCTTCCGAAATCGGAGGTCTCAAGGTTGGCAAGTATGCCTAAATCGACAATGACTGGAGCTGCACATATGAATTTAAGTAAAAAAAAAAAAAGAAGAAAAAAAAGTATTCTACTGTATGCCTCACCTGGTGTTTAGTTCACCACACGTCACTGATTCACACTCACATTCACACACTAGGGCCAATTTAGTGTATGTGTAGGCGTATGTTTTTTTGTGGATGTGTGTGTGTGTGCGTGTATGCCCGCAGTGTGTCTCTGTTCCGCTGCCTTAATGTATTATGCATTCGCTAGTCCAAAGTCAACAAAAACAGGTGTGTGTCCATGAGCGACAAGAAGGGCGTTTGTTGTGTCTTCGCTGCAGTGACTTTCAGGAGAGTCTCGAAGCCAGGTAAACAATCCAAGTTAGAATGATTTGTATGCGAGTGAAAATAAAATTAGCTTTTCTCTCTAAATTGTCTATGACTGGTCCTCAAAACTGCAGGGTAGACAGCCAGATGTAATCCACAGTTCTTCCCGCATCCTCCAATCATTTGTGGCAGCTTTGGGGTACTTTGAAGACTGCCAGCAACTTCCAATTTGTCGACAAACCAGAGCAACTGATGTCCTGTTGTCATAATTCCGAATAGGTGGATATCTTCACATCGTCGACAGAAAAGGGTCGCCAGGCACGCGGCCCTCCTTCTTCTCCCAAGAGTCCGTCGTGTGTCCAGCAAAAACCGCTTCGTCACGACAGCAGGTTCCCTCAAACCCAAGATCTTGTCAATTTTGTTAAGGCCAGTTATATAGTTCCAATGTTTAGATTTGGAGAGCAGTGCAAAAAGAGGCAACCAGAAAGTTAAGACAAGACAAAACAAAGAAGCAAGCAGGAGAGATAAGGGAGAGGAAAGGTGAGCTTCCACCCTTGATCAGTGCCAGAGAGAAAATGATATATTATTAATTGTCTTATCCTGGATAAATAAAAGTTAAATAAACATATAAATTCCTGTAGACTAGGACATGAGAACACCAGCATGTTGCTAAATGTTCAAATACTCCATTAACCTAAAAGGCTTAGTGCTGTAACATAATATCAATTTAAAAAAATAAATGAATAAAAAAGATTTTGTGACGATATAAAATATCAATGTCCTCATAGTAGTATCGACTAGATACGATCCTGTACTTGGTATCATTACAGTGGATTTTAGGTGTAGATCCACCCATGCCGTTTGTTTACATTGTGACGCCGGTGAGCTATCCTCCTACAGTGTGTAGTGAAGCATGTTCAGCAAGGATGATACTTGTAAGAAACGTACTTTATTTGTCGCGATGGAGGCGAGGATTAGTGATTTAGAAGTAGCTAAAACCCTGACGTTAGCCGCTTGCTAGCTAGCCAAGTTATAAAGCACCTCTTACTGAGGGCTTTTCAGTGTTACAACTTCACCTTTTTATTTAGTTTTTAAACCAAAATGCATCCATTCACCCTTTTCTGTCTACACACTGGGTCTGCAGGTAAGTACTCTGTGATTGTGCGCTGCCGAACATGCTCCTCTGCTCGTAAAACGACGACGTGCCATCATGGCCTTTGAAAAAAAGAGGGGGCTGGAACCAGTACTTTTTAGAGGCGGTGTAGTACCGAATATGATTCATTAGTATCGCAGTAATACACTCGTAGTGGTATATTGTACAACCCTGATTTCATATTTGTGTTACCTGGTGTAAAGTAAGGAAGAGAGAGACTCTTGACCTACTTTCGAACGCCACCCCACTAGCAGTGCCCTCTTCTGGTGCAAAGCAGTCGACGCAACCAAAGAGGTCCTCATTAGGTGCAATAAAGGTCGGGAGCCTGCAACATTACAGCTGATTTGAGGCGGTCCACGCATCAGAAGAGTGAGGAGGCTGCTAAAAACCGCTGGATTCCACGGGAGAACATATTGGTGGCGTGGGTGGCGTGACACGCCCAAGTGTGAGGAACACGTCGCACCCGCGTGTGTGCGTGAGGGTGACGAGCGCCATGGAGATCCACAGATTTCTCTTGTTGTCTTCTACTTGGAAAATAAGTGAGGGACACCTTGCAGGGCTGGTCGGCCCAGTTTTTGTTTTGCCTTTTTGAATTTGTGTGAAACGAGTTTGAAATATCCACCAACGTTAAATGGAGGCAATGACACTCTTCTTGTTTGTTGAAGATGTTTGAGAGTTGCTTCCATTCGACCTTTTGTGGATAATATGACCTTATGAAGGACACTAGACGCCAGAGTGTTAGACTGGTTTTCACATTTATTACTCACCCAGTGGGTAATAAATGTAAGAAATTAATATAAATGTTTTCTTCATTGTCACATATATATATATATATATATATATATATATATATATATATATATATATATATATACAGTACAGTATATATGTATATATATATATGTATGTATGTATGTATATATATACTGTATATATATATATATACTGTATATATATATATATGTATATATATATATATGTATATATATATATACATATATATGTATATATATATATATATATATATATATATATATATATATATATATATATGTATATATATATACATATATATATATATATATGTATATATATATATATATATATATATATATATATACATATATATATATATATCAGAATCAGATATACTTTATTAATCCCGAGGGGAAATCTAAATTTTCAGCACAATCCCATTCAAGAAGTCGCAACTTACTGGAGATCAGCTGAGCTTGTGCCGTCCATACAGCTGCCGTCCACTTCCATCAGACACTGGCCTCAAGACACCCGTGGACAAACCCTTCGGACTATCAGGATCAGGTAATATTAAACTCACTAAAACACTAGCAACACAATAGAAAGATAAGTTATTTCTCAGAATTTTCCTAGTGAATGTCTCTAAAAACATCTGAATCCATCCCAATACAATTGCGTTTTCTTTTTTTAACTTGATTATTATTTATTTATTTATTTTCTAGGCCGTCGCTCAAATTAATGGGGAAATTGTCGTTTTCTCGGCCCGAATAGCTCTTTTTGTTGGAGGCTCCCATTAAAAACAATGTGAATATGTGAGGAGCCATCAACATGTGACGTCACCGTCTGCGACTTCCAGTAAAGGCAGGGCTTTTCTGTTAGCGACCAAAAGTTGCGAACTTTATCGTCGATGTTCTCTACTAAATCCTTTCAACAAAAATATGGCAATATACCGGAAGTCGCAGACGATGACGTCACAAGTGTGGGGGCCCCTCACATATTCACATTGATTTTAATGGGAGCCTCCAACAAAAAATGCTTTTAGATAGATAGTACTTTATTGATTCCTTCAGACCGAGAAAACGACAATTTCCCCATTAATTTGAGTGAGGATGAAAGATTCGTGTTTGAGGATATTGATAGCGACGGACTAGAAAACAAAACAAAAAAAACGCGATCGGGACGGATTCTGATGTTTTTAGACACATTTACTAGGATAATTCTGGGAAATCCCTTATCTTTCCATTGTGTTGCTAGTGTTTTAGTGAGTTTAACAGTACCTGATAGTTGGAAGGGTGTCTCCACGGGTGTGTTGACGTGCAGTGTCTCAGGGGAGTCGACGGCAGCTGCATGGACGACACAATCTCAGCTTTTCTCTGGTAAGAAGCGACTTTTTAACCACAATTTTCTCACCGAAACCTGCTGGTTGACATTTAGTCAGGATCCATGTTCGCTTGACCGCGCTCTGATCCATAGTTAAGTTTCACCTCCAGGAATTTTAAACAAGGAATCACCGTGTGTTTGTGTGGCTAAAGGCTAAAGCTTCCCACCTACATCTTTCTATTGTGACTTCTCCAATATTAATTGAACAAATTGCAAAAGATTCAGTAACAAAGATGTCCAAAATACTGTGTAATTATGCCGTTAAAGCAGACGACTTTTAGCTGTGTGTGTGCGCAGTGCTCATACTTCCTAAAAACCCGTGACGTCTTGCGTATACGTCATCATTACACGACGTTTTCAAGACGAAACTCCCGGGAAATTTAAAATTGTAATTTTGTAAACTAAAAAGGCCGTATTGGCATGTGTTGCAATGTTAATATTTCATAATTGATATATAAACTATCAGACAGCGTGGTAGGTAGTAGTGGGTTTCAGTAGGCCTTTAAAAGAAGGCACTTGATTGCGTGTATTTCGGTATAATACAAGTGTAACAAGAAGTTTAACTCTGACTTAGAAACAATAGTATGTATTGAATTGTGCCATCTTCATAAAAATGTACAGGCATAGTTATAAATTGCATTCAATATTAAAAAAAATAATATTTTTTTATTTTGTATAGCAATGTTTTAATTTACAATATTCCTTGTCATGCAAGCGTAAAAAGAAGTGAACATCTCGCACAAATATATTGTCAGCCAGGTCAGGGACCGTTTGTTTATTGTCCCTTTTGCTGATCTAGGGTTATCGTCACACCCCAAAGCAAAAGAGTGTAAATGCTCACTTAGCTGTAGATTTTTCCGTGCGACGTCGAAGATGTTGTTTTCCAAAAAGAAGAAAAGGGAACAGCTCTTTTTCTCTTCCGGGAAATCCGCTGTCTAATGCGGACACACCAGGGTTAATAGCCATTGATCGGCCGCCATTAATCTCCGTGCTTGGTGATCACCTAAGCAGGATCGTATCGACACGCCTTCGATCGACGCCGTCCCCCCGCCACTTCCGTCGCCGCATCCCCGCGAGCTCGTTGCCGTTTAGCAATTAGCTGTTGCAATATTGTCATGACGACACCCCCGAGGAGTCGATGCGACGAGATGGCTCCCCGGTGGCCTTCTGAACTACGGTAGCTGGAGCAGAGCAACATGGAGATAAAACATCAGCCTTCGTGTAAGGACTCCTCGTTGGACCATCACACCGTGGGTGTGTGTGTGTCCTTGCACAGTAAATCCAACATGGGGCGAGCAGAGGTCAGAAACTACTCAGAGCTCCTCTGAGCCGCGGCCCCTTTGTCTCCATCTTGTTCAAATGTGACTGGCGCCTCCTTTAAAACGCTTGTCTTGACTTTAAAGTCAGCCGCTCGGGGAGCAAGCCGAGTGTGTGTGTGTGTAAGTGTGTGTACGTGTGTTATGGCAATGCTTACTTCATGGGGACATCGCTCTGTTTACACCATAGGTGTCAAACTCTGGCCCGCGGGCCAAATTTGGCCCGCTGCGTATTTTCATTTGGCCCTTGAGGCAATAATAAATTAACATTAGAGCTGGCCCGCTGGTATGATACAGTGGCGGTGCCGCTGTAACACCGCATTCAACGCTAATTCTCATACTTGCCAACCCTCCTGATTTTTCCAGGAGAATCACGAATTCCAACAAATGTTTCATGCTGTGTGTGAATGTACAAACGGGAGCTTTTTTATTGTTATTGACTAATGTGGAGTGCTAATCAGGCATATTTTGTCACTGCATGACTGCAGGCTAATCGATACTGACATGCTATTTAGGCTCGCTGCATGTACATATTGCATCATTATGTCTCATTTGTAGCTATATTTGAGCTCATTTAATATCCTTTACATACAGTGGGGCAAAAAAGTATTTAGTCAGCCACCGATTGTGAAAGTTCTCCCGCTTAAAATGATAACAGAGGTCTGTAATTTTCATCATAGGTACACTTCAACTGTGAGTGACAGAATGTAAAAAAAAATCCAGGAATTCACATTGTAGGAATTTTAAAGAATTTATTTGTAAATTATGGTGGAAAATAAGTATTTGGTCAACCATTCAAAGCTCTCACTGATGGAAGGAGGTTTTGATACAAAATCTCTCGATACATGGCCCCATTCATTGTTTCCTTAACACGGATCAATCGTCCTGTCCCCTTAGCAGAAAAACAGCCCCAAAGCATGATGTTTCCACCCCCATGCTTCACAGTAGGTATGGTGTTCTTGGGATGCAACTCAGTTTTCTTCTTCCTCCAAACACGACGAGTTGAGTTTATACCAAAATGGATACATGGATGATACAGCAGAGGATTGGGAGAATGTCATGTGGTCAGATGAAACCAAAATAGAACTTTTGGACTGGAATCTCACTATTATGTTAGATCCACTATGGACTGGACTCTCACTATTATGTTAGATCCACTATGGACTGGACTCTCACTATTATGTTAGATCCACTATGGAATGGACTCTCACTATTATGTTGGATCCACTATGGACTGGACTCTCACTCTTATGTTAGATCCACTATGGACTGGACCCTCACTATTATTTTAGATCCACTATGGACTGGACTCTCGCTATTATGTTGGATCAACTATGGACTGGACACTCACTATTATGTTAGAGCCACTAGGGACTGGACTCTCACTATTATGTTAGAGCCACTAGGGATTGGACTCTCACTATTATGTTGGATTTTCTATGGACTGGACTCTCACTATTGTGTTGGATCCACTATGGACTGGACTCTAACTATTATGCTAGAGCCACTATGGACTGGACTCTCACTATTATGCTAGAGCCACTATGGACTGGAATCTCACAATTATGTGAGATCCACTATGGACTACACTCTCACTATTAAGTTACATCCATTATGGACTGGACTGTCGCTATTATGTTATATTCATTATGGACTGGACTCTCACTATTATGTTGGATCCACTATGGACTGGACTCTCACTATTATGTTAGAGCCACTAGGGACTGGACTCTCACTATTATGTTAAAGCCACTAGGGACTGGATTCTCGCTATTATGTTATATCCACTATGGACTGGACTCTCACTATTATGCTAGAGCCACTATGGACTGGATACTCGCTATTAAGTTAGATCCATTATGGACTGGACTCTTACTATTATGTTGGATCCACTATAGACTGGACTCTCACTATTATGCTAGAGCCACTATGGACTCGACTCTCACTATTATGTTAAAGCCACTAGGGACTGGATTCTCGCTATTATGTTGTATCCACTATGGACTGGACTCTCACTATTATGCTAGAGCCACTATGGACTGGATACTCGCTTTTAAGTTATATCCATTATGGACTGGACTCTTACTATTATGTTGGATCCACTATGGACTGGACTCTCACTATTATGATAGAGCCACTATGGACTCGACTCTCACTATTAAGTTACATCCATTATGGACTGGACTCTCGCTATTATGTTATATCCATTATGGACTGGACTCTCACTATTAAGTTGGATCCACTATGGACTGGACTCTCACTATTATGTTAGAGCCACTGGGGACTGGACTCTCACTATTATGTTAAAGCCACTAGGGACTGGATTCTCACTATTATGTTAGAGCCACCAGGGACTGGACTCTCACTATTATGTTAAAACCACTAGGGACTGGATTCTCACTATTATGTTGGATACACTATGGGCTGGACTCTCACTATTATGTTAGATCCACTATGGACTAGACTCTCACTATTAAGTTACATCCATTATGGACTGGACTCTCGCTATTATGTTATATCCATTATGGACTGGACTCTCACTATTAAGTTGGATCCACTATGGACTGGACTCTCACTATTATGTTAGAGCCACTAGGGACTGGACTATTACTATTATGTTAAAGCCACTAGGGACTGGATTCTCACTATTATGTCAGAGCCACTAGGGACTGGACTCTCACTATTATGTTAAAACCACTAGGGACTGGATTCTCACTATTATGTTGGATCCACTATGGACTGGACTCTCACTATTATGCTAAAACCACTACGGACTGGAGTCTCACTGTTATGTTGTATCCACTATGGACTGGACTGTCACTATTATGTTAGAGCCACTAGGGACTGGACTCTCACTATTATGTAAAAGCCACTAGGGACTGGATTCTCACTATTATGTTAGAGCCACTAGGGACTGAACTCTCACTATTATGTTAAAGCCAATAAGGACTGGACTCTCACTATTATGTTAGATCCATTATGGACTGGACTCTCACTATTAAGTTGGATCCACTATGGACTGGACTCTCACTATTGTGTTAGAGCCACTAGGGACTGGACTCTCACTATTATGTTAAAGCCACTAGGGACTGGATTCTCACTATTATGTTAGAGCCACTAGGGACTGGACTATCACTATTATGTTAAAGCCACTAGGGACTGGACTCTCACTATTATGTTATATCCACTACGGACTGGACTCTCACTATTATGTTAGATCCATTATGGACTGGACTCTCACTATTATGTTGGACCCACTATGGACTGGACTCTCACTATTTTGTTAGATCCACTAGGGTACTGGACTATCACTATAATGTTAGAGCCACTAGGGACCGGACTCTCAATATAATGTTGGATCCACTATGGACTGGACTCTTACTATTAAGTTGGATCCATTATGGACTGGCCTCTTACTATTATGTTGGATCCACTATAGACTGGACTCTCACTATTATGCTAGAGCCACTATGGACTCGACTCTCACTATTATGTTAGATCCACTATGGACTAGACTCTCACTATTAAGTTACATCCATTATGGACTGGACTCTCGCTATTATGTTATATCCATTATGGACTGGACTCTCACTATTAAGTTGGATCCACTATGGACAGGACTCTCACTATTATGTTAGAGCCAATGGGGACTGGACTCTCACTATTATGTTAAAGCCACTAGGGACTGGATTCTCACTATTATGTTAGAGCCACCAGGCACTGGACTCTCACTATTTATGTTAAAATCACTAGGGACTGGATTCTCACTATTATGTTGGAACCACTATGGACTGGACTCTCACTATTATGTTAGATCCACTATGGACTAGACTCTCACTATTAAGTTACATCCATTATGGACTGGACTCTCGCTATTATGTTATATCCATTATGGACTGGACTCTCACTATTAAGTTGGATCCACTATGGACTGGACTCTCACTATTATGTTAGAGCCACTAGGGACTGGACTCTCACTATTATGTTTAAGCCACTAGGGACTGGATTCTCACTATTATGTCAGAGCCACTAGGGACTGGACTCTCACTATTATGTCAGAGCCACTAGGGACTGGACTCTCACTATTATGTTAAAACAACTAGGGACTGGATTCTCACTATTATGTTGGATCCACTATGGACTGGACTGTCACTATTATGCTAAAACAACTACGGACTGGAGTCTCACTGTTATGTTATATCCACTATGGACTGGACTGTCACTATTATGTTAGAGCCACTAGGGACTGGACTCTCACTATTATGTTAAAGCCACTAGGGACTGGATTCTCACTATTATGTTAGAGCCACTAGGGACTGGACTCTCACTATTATGTTAAAGCCACTAAGGACTGGACTCTCACTATTATGTTAGATCCATTATGGACTGGACTCTCACTATTAAGTTGGATCCACTATGGACTGGACTCTCACTATTATGTTAGAGCCACTAGGGACTGGACTCTCACTATTATGTTAAAGCCACTAGGGACTGGATTCTCACTATTATGTAAGAGCCACTAGGGACTGGACTCTCACTATTATGTTATATCCACTACGGACTGGACTCTCACTATTATGTTAGATCCATTATGGACTGGACTCTCACTATTATGTTAAAGCCACTAGGGACTGGACTCTCACTATTATGTTATATCCACTACGGACTGGACTCTCACTATTATGTTGGATCCATTATGGACTGGACTCTCACTATTATGTTGGACCCACTATGGACTGGACTCTCACTATTTTGTTAGATCCACTAGGTACTGGACTATCACTATAATGTTAGAGCCACTAGGGACCGGACTCTCAATATAATGTTGGATCCACTATGGACTGGACTCTCACTATTATGTTGGATCCACTATGGCCTGGACTCTCATTATTATGTTGGATCCACTATGGACTAGACTCTCACTATTAAGTTACATCCATTATGGACTGGACTCTCGCTATTATGTTAAATCCATTATTGACTGGACTCTCACTATTAGGTTGGATCCACTATGGACTGGACTCTCACAATTATGTTAGAGACACTAGGGACTGGATTCTCGCCATTATATTATATCCACTATGGACTAGACTCTCACTGTTAAGTTACATCCATTATGGACTGGTCTCTCGCTATTATTATTATGTGGAGGGGGTCCGGTCCGATGACCATGGATGAAGTACTGACTGTCCAGAGTCGAGACCCAGGATGGACCGCTCGTCGGGACCCAGGATGGACCGCTCGCCTGTATCGGTTGGGGACATCTCTACGCTGCTGATCCGCTTGAGATGGTTTCCTGTGGACGGGACTCTCACTGCTGTCTTGGAGCCACTATGGATTGAACTTTCACAGTATCATGTTAGACCCGCTCGACATCCATTGCTTTCGGTCCCCTAGAGGGGGGGGGGTTGCCCACATCTGAGGTCCTCTCCAAGGTTTCTCATAGTCAGCATTGTCGCTGGCGTCCCACTGAATGTGAATTCTCCCTGCCCACTGGGTGTGAGTTTTCCTTGCCCTTTTGTGGGTTCTTCCGAGGATGTTGTAGTCGTAATGATTTGTGCAGTCCTTTGAGACATTTGTGATTTGGGGCTATATAAATAAACATTGATTGATTGATTGATATTATGTTAGATCCATTATGGACTGGACTCTCACTATTATGTTGGACCCACTATGGAATGGACTCTCACTATTTTGTTAGATCCACTAGGTACTGGACTATCACTATAATATTAGAGCCACTAGGGACCTGACTCTCACTATTATGTTGGATCCACTATGGACTGGACTCTCACTATTATGTTAGATCCACTATGGACTGGACTCTCACTATTATGTTGGATCCACTATGGACTGGACTCTCACTATTATGTAGAGCCACTATGGCCTGGACTCTCATTATTATGTTAGATCCACTATGGACTAGACTCTCACTATTAAGTTGGATCCACTATGGACTGGACTTTCGCTATTATGTTATATCCATTATAGACTGGACTCTTACTATTATGTTGGATCCACTATGGACTGGACTCTCACTATTATGTTAGAGCCACTAGGGACTGGACAATCACTATAATGTTAAAGCCACTAGGGACTGGATTCTCACTAATATGTTGGATCCACTATGGACTGAACTCTCAATATTATGCTAAAACCACTTAGGACTAAAGTCTCACTATTATGTTGGATCCACTATGAACTGGAATCTCACTGTTATGTTAGATCCACTATGAACTGGACTCTCACTATTATGTAAGATCCATTATGAACTGGACTCTCACTATTATGTTACATCCATTATGGACTGGACTCTCGCTATTATGTTGAATCCATTATTGACTGGACTCTCACTATTATGTTGGATCCACTATGGACTGGACTCTCACTATTATGTTGGGGGCACTAGGGACTGGATTCTCGCTATTATATTATAACCACTATGGACTAGACTCTCACTGTTAAGTTACATCCATTATGGACTGGTCTCTCGCTATTATGTTAGATCCGTTATGGACTGGACTCTCACTATTATGTTGGACCCACTATGGAATGGACTCTCACTATTTTGTTAGATCCACTAGGTACTGGACTATCACTTTAATATTAGAGCCACTAGGGACCTGACTCTCACTATTATGTTGGATCCACTATCGACTGGACTCTCACTATTATGTTAGATCCACTATAGACTGGACTCTAACTATTATGTTGGATCCACTATGGACTGGACTATCACTATTATGTAGAGCCACTATGGCCTGGACTCTCGCTATTATGTTAGATCCACTATGAACTGGACCCTCAATATTATGTTGGATCCACTATGAACTGGACTCTCACTATTATTTTAGATCTACTATGGACTGGACTCTCGCTATTATGTTAGATCCACTATAAACTGGACTCTCACTATTATGTTGGATCCAATATGGACTGGACTCTCACTATTATGTTGGATCCACTATGGACTGGACTCTCACTCTTATGTTAGATCCACAATTGACTGGACCGCCATATTTATTTTAGATCCACTATGAACTGGGCTCTCGCTATTATGTTAGATCCACTATGAACTGGACCTTCACTATTATTTTAGATCCACTATGGACTGGACACTCGTTATTATGTTAGATCCTCTATGAACTGGACTCTCACTATTATGTTAAAGCCACTATGGACTGGACTCACACACTATTATGTTAGAACCACTATGGACTGGACTCTCGTTATTATGTTTGAGCCACAATGGACTGGACTCTCGCTATTATGTTTGATCCACTATGGACTGGACTCTCACAATTATGTTAGATCCACTATGGACTGGACTCCCACTATTATGTTATAGCCACTATGGACTGGATTGTCACTATTATGTTAGATCCACTATGAACTGGACTCTCACTATTATGTTAGATCTACTATGAACTGGACCCTCACAATTATTTTGGATCCACTATGGACTGGACACTCGCTATTATGTTAGATCCTCTATGAACTGGACTCTCACTATTATGTTAGAGCCACTATGAACTGGACTCTCACTATCATGTTAAAGCCACTATGGACTGGACTCACACACTATTATGTTAGATCCACTATGGACTGGACTCTCGCTATTATGTTTGATCCACTATGGACTGGAATCTCACTCTTATGTTAAAGCCACTATGGACTGGACTCACACGCTATTATGTTAGATCCACTACCGACTGGACTCTCGCTATTGTTAGACCCACAATGGACTGGACTCTCGCTATTACGTTTGATCCACTATGGACTGGACTCTCACAATTATGTTATATCCACTATGGACTGGACTTTCACTATTATGTTGGATCCACTATGGACCGGACTCTCACTCTTATGTTAGATCCACAATGGACCGGACCCTCACTATTATTTTAGATCCACTATGGACTGGACTCTCACTATTATGTTGGATCCACTATGGACCGGACTCTCACTCTTATGTTAGATCCACAATGGACCGGACCCTCACTATTATTTTAGATCCACTATGGACTGGAATCTCGCTATTATGTTAGATCCACTATGGACTGGACTCACACTATTATGTTAGAACATTATGGACTGGACTCTCACTATTATGCTAGAGCCACTATGGACTGGATACTCGCTATTATGTTATATCCATTATGGACTGGACTCTCACTATTATGTTGGATCCACTATGGACTGGACTCTCACTATTATGCTAGAGCAACTATGGACTGGATACTCGCTATTATATTACATTCATTATGGACTGGACTCTCCCTATTATGTTGGATCCATTATGGACTGGGCTCTCACTATTATGTTAGAGCCACTATGGACTGGACTCTCACTATTATGTTGGATCCACAATATACTGGACCCTCACTATTATTTTAAATCCACTATGGACTGGACTCTCGCTATTATGTTAGATCCACTACGGACTGCACTCTCACTATTATGTTAGAGCCATTATGGACTGGACTCTCACTGTTATGCTAGAGCCACTATGGACTGGATACTCGCTATTATGTTATATCCATTATGGACTGGACTCTCACTATTATGTTAGATCCACTATGGACTAGACTCTCACTATTAAGTTACATCCATTTTGGACTGGACTCTCGCTATTTTGTTATATCCATTATGGCCTGGATGTCACGCGTTCGGCGCACTTGTTGCGCGGAGTTGCCACTTCGTGGATGCACACACTACCAGTCAGCAGGATTGCAGGTAAGAATATGTTTTAATATAATAAAACAAAAGAACACAGGTGCAAAAAAGGAGAAAAACAAAGCGCGTGCCAATGCACGGAAAGCTAATGCTAAAAACGTAGCAGGAAACAGAAAACATTAAACGACGTGCCACACGCACGTGAAGCTAAGGCGGAACTTAGCACAAAATAATCGAGGGCAGAAGGATACAAAACGTGACGTGTTGCGAAAAGCAAGTAATGGACCGAGGACGAACTAAGGAACCAGGTGGGCTTAAATACACAAATAATTATTAGAAACAGGTGTGTGACAGGAGCCCGTGAGGAGGAACACAATACCTTGCCATGGTGACTAACACAAACAAGGAAGTGCTCAAACAAGGATCGGCAGAGTCCAGAAACAAAACATGAACAAAGACCTAAATAGGGCAAAACCATAAACGATCCGCATACCGGATCGTGACACTACCCCTCCCCCAAGGGGCAGATCCCAGATGCCCCCAAAATCCCGAAATACAAACCCCCCCTACAACTAGACAGTCCAAAAGAGAAGGGAGGGCGGAGGGAGGACCTGGTGGAGGGCTGACAAGTCCTGCCTCCTTGACTCCACCAAGGACACCACAGGCAGCGGCGGCGGCGGGTGGGACGCCACCACCACAAAAGTCTAGGCGGGCGGGCCCGCAGAGGCCACATCCGTGGCTGACGAGGGCCAGGGCGCGTCCTGCGTGGGGGTGGAAGCACCCGCTGAGGAGGACGCCCGGGGTACGGCCACACCCCTGGAGGTGGAAGCGCCCTGCGAGGAGGACGACCTGGGCACGGCCACACCCACATCCGACGCGGAGGGATATGCGCCCGGCGCGGTTCCGGACCTGATGCTCGGCGTGGACCCGGGCGCCGACATCTACGTCGACTCGGGCGTCGTATTGCACGTTGACTTGGACATCGTCTTGGACTCGGGCGTCGTTTTGGTGGCCGATTTGGACGTCGACTTGGACTTGGACGTCGGCTTGGAGGCCGGCTTGGAGGCCGACTTGGAGGCCGGCTTGGAGGCCGGCTTGGACTCGGACTCGGAGGCCGGCTTGGACTCTGACTCGGACTCGGAGGCCGGCTTGGACTCTGACTCGGACTCGGAGGCCGGCTTGGACTCTGACTCGGACTCGGAGGCCGGCTTGGACTCTGACTCGGACTCGGAGGCCCGCTTGGACTCTGACTCGGACTCGGAGGCCGGCTTGGACTCTGACTCGGACTCGGAGGCCGGCTTGGACCCTGACTCGGACTCGGAGGCCGGCTTGGACCCTGACTCGGACTCGGAGGCCGGCTTGGACCCTGACTCGGACTCGGAGGCCGGCTTGGACCCTGACTCGGACTCGGAGGCCGGCTTGGACTCTGACTCGGACTCGGAGGCCGGCTTGGACTCTGACTCGGACTCGGAGGCCCGCTTGGACTCTGACTCGGACTCGGAGGCCGGCTTGGACTCTGACTCGGACTCGGAGGCCGGCTTGAACCCTGACTCGGACTCGGAGGCCGGCTTGGACCCTGACTCGGACTCGGAGGCCGGCTTGGACCCTGACTCGGACTCGGAGGCCGGCTTGGACCCTGACTCGGACTCGGAGGCCGGCTTGGACCCTGACTCGGACTCGGAGGCCGGCTTGGACCCTGACTCGGACTCGGAGGCCGGCTTGGACCCTGACTCGCACTCGGAGGCCGGCTTGGACCCTGACTCGGACTCGGAGGCCGGCTTGGACCCTGACTCGGACTCGGAGGCCGGCTTGGACCCTGACTCGGACTCGGAGGCCGGCTTGGACCCTGACTCGGACTCGGAGGCCGGCTTGGACCCTGACTCGGACTCGGAGGCCGGCTTGGACTCTGACTCGGACTCGGAGGCCGGCTTGGACTCTGACTCGGACTCGGAGGCCGGCTTGCACCTGGACTTGGACTCGGAGGCCGGCTTGCACCTGGACTTGGACTCGGAGGCCGGCTTGCACCTGGACTTGGACTCGGAGGCCGGCTTGCACCTGGACTTGGACTCGGAGGCCGGCTTGCACCTGGACTTGGACTCGGAGGCCGGCTTGCACCTGGACTTGGACTCGGAGGCCGGCATACACTTGGACCTTGAGGTCGAGCCCGGCGTGGTACCGGCGTGGGAGGTTGGCGTGGTGCCGGCGTGGGAGGTTGGCGTGGTGCCGGCGTGGGAGGTTGGCGTGGTGCCGGCGTGGGAGGTTGGCGTGGTGCCGGCGTGGGAGGTTGGCGTGGTGCCGGCGTGGGAGGTTGGCGTGGTGCCGGCGTGGGAGGTTGGCGTGGTGCCGGTACTGGGATTAGCCTTAGCCGTGGACTTGGCGTTGGAGGTTGACGTAGTGCTGGCACTGGGACAGGTGGCTTGTCTGTTGACGCGGGCGGAGCCAGCGGCAAGGCAGGCAGCAACCTCAATGGAAGGAGGTCCGCCTGTGCCACTGACACGCCATCAGCCTTGCCCCCCCCCTCAGGAAGCAGATTCCAGATGCCAGATGGCGTTGGTGGGGGGGGGGGGTTTGTGCGAGCTTGGAGGCAGTCAAGGGCATGGGAGGGTGGGCGCTTGGAAGCCTGGGAGCTGGCCTTGTGCGTGTGCGCCGTACGCGTCCCTCAGGCAGATTTACAGCAGGTGCCGGGGAAGAAAAGCCACATGGAAAGCACCTGGCAGTCGCTGCTGAGGGGAAAGCCCTGCACTCCTTTTGTGCACGCCCCTGCGCGGCGCCTGGCCGCCGCTGGAGTGCTCTCCTCCTGGGTGGTGTGACGTCACCGCGCGGCGTACAGCGCGCTGAGGGGAATGTCGGGGTGGCTTGAGACTGGGAGCGAAAGCGTTCCTCCGCGTCCGCTATCCTCGCCATGAATAGCTCCCAGGCCACCACTGCTTCGGCCGGGAGATCCTCTTCCGGCAGCTCAATGTCGTCCTCGCTCTCCCATGGACAAGAGTCTGCTCGGAGCTCCCAGAAGATCTCCGATTTTTCCTCATCGGAGAGGAACACCTGTTCTTGCTGGGGCTGGAGGAGTGCGAAGTGGCTTTTAGCTCGGTCCATTCTGTCACGCGTTCGGCGCACTTGTTGCGCGGAGTTGCCACTTCGTGGATGCACACACTACCAGTCAGCAGGATTGCAGGTAAGAATATGTTTTAATATAATAAAACAAAAGAACACAGGTGCAAAAAAGAAGAAAAACAAAGCGCGTGCCAATGCACGGAAAGCTAATGCTAAAAACGTAGCAGGAAACAGAAAACATTAAACGACGTGCCACACGCACGTGAAGCTAAGGCGGAACTTAGCACAAAATAATCGAGGGCAGAAGGATACAAAACGTGACGTGTTGCGAAAAGCAAGTAATGGACCGAGGACGAACTAAGGAACCAGGTGGGCTTAAATACACAAATAATTATTAGAAACAGGTGTGTGACAGGAGCCCGTGAGGAGGAACACAATACCTTGCCATGGTGACTAACACAAACAAGGAAGTGCTCAAACAAGGATCGGCAGAGTCCAGAAACAAAACATGAACAAAGACCTAAATAGGGCAAAACCATAAACGATCCGCATACCGGATCGTGACACTGGACCCTCACTATAATGTTGGAACCACTTTGGACTGGACTCTCACTATTTAGTTAGATTCACTAGGTACTGGACTATCACTATAATGTTAGCGCCACTAGGGACTGGACTTTCACTATTATGTTGGGTCCACTATGGACTGGACTCTCACTATTATGTTGGATCCACTATGGACTGGACTCCCACAATATTATGTTAGATCCAATATGGACTGGATACTCGCTATTATGTTGGACCAATTATGGACTGGACTCTCACTATTATGTTGGATCCACTATGGACTGGACTCTCACTATTATGTTAGAGCCACTATGGCCTGGACTCTCATTATTATGTTGGATCCACAATGGACTAGACTCTCACTATTAAGTTAGGTCCATTATGGACTGGACTTTCGCTATTATGTTGTATCCATTATGGAAAGGACTCTCACTATTATGTTGGATCCACTATGGACTGGACTCTCACTATTATGTTAGAGCCACTAGGGACTGGACTCTCACTACTATGTTAGATCCACTATGGACTGGATTCTCGCTATTATGTTATATCCACTATGGACTGGACTCTCACTATTATGCTGGAACCACTACGGACTGGACTCTCGCTATTATGTTAGATCCATTATGGACTGGACTCTCACTATTATGTTGGACCCACTATGGACTGGACTTTCACTATTTTGTTAGATCCACTATGGACTGGACTCTCACTAATATGTTAGAGCCACAAGGGACTAGACTCCCACTATTATGTTAGATCCATTATGGACTGGACTCTCATTATTATGTTGGATCCACTATGGACTGGACTCTCACTATTAAGTTGGATCCACTATGGACTGGACTTTCGCTCTTATGTTTCATCCATTATGGACTGGACTCTTATGATTATGTTGGATCCACTATGGACTGGATTTTCACTATTATGTTGGATCCACTATGGACTGGACTCTCACTATTATGTTAGAACCACTACGGACTGGACTCTCACTTTTAAGTAAGATCCACTATGAACTGGACTCTCACTATTATGTTAGATCCACTATGAACTGGACCCTCACTATTATATTAGAGCCACTATGGCCTGGACTCTCATTATCATGTTAGATCCACTATGAACTGGACTCTCACTATTATATTAGATTCACTATGGACTGGACTCTCACTATTATGTTAAAGCCACTATGGACTGGACTCTCACTATTATGTTTGATCCACTATGGACTGGACTCTTACTATTATGTTAGAGCCACTATGGCCTGGAATCTCACTCTAATGTTAGATCCACTATGGACTGGACTCTCACTATTTTGTTAGATCCACTATGGACTAGACTCTCACTATTATGTTAGAACCACTATGGCCTGGAATCTCACTATTATGTTAGATCCACTATGGACTGGACTCTCACTATTATGTTAGATCCACTATGGACTGGACTTTCACTATTATGCTGGAACCACTACGGACTGGACTCTCGCTATTATGTTAGATCCATTATGGACTGGACTCTCACTATTATGTTGGACCCACTATGGACTGGACTTTCACTAATATGTTAGAGCCACTAGGGACTAGACTCCCACTATTATGTTAGATCCATTATGGACTGGACTCTCATTATTATGTTGGATCCACTATGGACTGGACTCTCAGTATTAAGTTGGATCCACTATGGACTGGACTTTCACTATTATGTTTCATCCATTAGGGACTGGACTCTTATGATTATGTTGGATCCACTATGGACTGGATTTTCACTATTATGTTGGATCCACTATGGACTGGACTCTCACTATTATGTTAGATCCACTATGAACTGGACTCTCACTATTATGTTAGATCCACTATGAACTGGACCCTCACTATTATATTAGAGCCACTATGGCCTGGACTCTCATTATTATGTTAGATCCACTATGAACTGGACTCTCACTATTATATTAGATTCACTATGGACTGGACTCTCACTATTATGTTAAAGCCACTATGGACTGGACTCTCACTATTATGTTTGATCCACTATGGACTGGACTCTTACTATTATGTTAGAGCCACTATGGCCTGGAATCTCACTCTAATGTTAGATCCACTATGGACTGGACTCTCACTATTTTGTTAGATCCACTATGGACTAGACTCCCACTATTATGTTAGAACCACTATGGTCTGGAATCTCACTATTATGTTAGATCCACTATGGACTGGACTCTCACTATTATGTTAGATCCACTATGGACTGGACTCTCACTGTCAAGTCCAAGTACAGAGTAGAAAAAACACCACTGATTTGCAGAGCACACTCCAGGCCTGAAGGGGCAACAGTGAGAGCTGAGGGCTGAACATCTCCACCTGCTTCCAACAGATTAGCTTGATTGAGTTCACCTGTTCACCTGCTCAGAGCACATGCTTAAAATATTTGAGCTTCAGTCTGTCACCCTTTTTTGACATGCTGCTAAGAGGAAGGAAGACAGCTCCTGTGTGGACTCAGAAGACGCAACTGGTGAGAAAACCAAATGAAAAAATGCTTGTTTGGACTGAGAGAAATGTTTAAAGAAAATAATTTCACTGGGGAACATTTTCAAAGAAAGATACATTCACTGATGTTTACAAATTGTTTAAGTTGACTGAAAGTAAATTTAAAAAGTTATCAGTGATGTTTAAGTTTTTTCTTGGATTGTTTAATTTAATTCATTTTATTGGAAATGTTTAAGTTTATTCTTAAACCTAGACCCTATCAGTGGAAATTAATTTTGGTTGGATTGTATTTTGATGTATGTTTAAGAAACACTGTGTTCTTTTTTTTCTGTTTGATTAAGTTTATCAACCTGATCGGCTACTCTAATCGGCAAATCAACCCACCACTAATCGCTTATTCTACTATCCAACTAATCGGCTATTCTAATCCGCTAATCAACTATCCGCTAATCAACTATCCACTAATCAACCATTCTACTATTTAACTACCGACTATTCGACATTTCATTAATTTCATCCATTCATTTATGCCAATAACCCAGTTTAATTGCTTCAAATTAATATCAATAACTCACAAGGAAAGAGGATTGAGTTGTCCTTTTGTGTCCTTCTTGAGTCCTACTGGTCCTTTCAAGTTTGGGCACAGCTGCGAAAAACCTGAAGAACTTGAAACTCACTATTATGTTAGATCCACTAGGGACTGGACCCTCACTATTATTTTAGATCCACTAGGGACTGGACCCTCACTATTATTTTAGATCCACTATGGACTGGACTCTCACTATTATGTTGGATCCACTATGGACTGGACTCTCACTATTATGTTGGATCCACTATGGACCGACTCTCACTATTATGTTAGAGCCCCTATGGACCAAACTCTCACTACTATGTTAGATCCACTATTGACTGGACTCTCACTATTATGTTACAGCCATTAGGGACTGGATTATGTTAGATCCACGATGGCCACCACGGACTGGACTCTCACTATTCTGTTAAAACCACTAGGGACTGGACTCTCACTATTTTGTTAGCGCCACTATTGACTGGACTCTCACTATTATGTTAGAGCCCCTATTGACTGGACTCTCACTATTATGTTAGAGCCCCTATGGACTGGACTCTCACTATTATGTTAGAGCCCCTATGGACTGGACTCTCACTATTATGTTAGAGCCCCTATGGACTGGACTCTCACTATTATGTTAGAGCCCCTATGGACTGGACTCTCACTATTATGTTAGAGCCCCTATGGACTGAACGCTCACTATTATGTTAGAGCCCCTATGGACTGGACTCTCACTATTATTTTTGCGCCACTATGGACTGGACTCACACTATTGTTAGATCCAATATGGACTGGACTCTCACTATTATGTTAAAGCCACTATGGACTGGACTCTCACTATTGTTAGATCCATTATGTACAGGACCCTCACTATTATTTTAGATCCACTATGGACTGGACTCTCACTATTGTGTTAGCGCCACTATGGACTGGACTCTCACTATTATGTTGGATCCACTATGGACTAGACTCAAAACTATTATGTTAGATCCACTATGGACTGGACTCTCACTATGTTAGTGCCACTATAGACTGGACTATCACTATTATGTTTGATCCACTATGGACTGGACTCTCACTATTATGTTTGATCCACTATGGACCGGACTCTCACTATTATGTTAGAGCCCCTCCGGACCGAACTCTCACTAATATGTTAGATCCACTATGGACTGGACACTCACTATTTTTATTTTGATGGCGGCGCCCGGACGGGCTGCGCTCTCGAGGAGCTCTTGCTAAAGATGGAACATTTGGCAGAAATACCGGACAATTCCACAAACTTTATGGCTGGCTCGCATCGTGGTCACTCCGTGATCACGTACGACCGCCAGACACTTCTGGATGTGGACGAATCGGGCCGTTTTGGACTGATAGACGCGGGCGTGCTAGACTTGCTAACTAGCATAGGAATACATCGGCGGCTACATCCAGCGGCCTGTGAAGCAGGGGAGTCTAGTAGCAGCGGGGGCCGTCTACGGAGCAGACGCCAGCGGTGTGTTCGGAAACGCGGATGCCGAGCGGGGCTAAAAACAAAGCAGAAGGCTAATCCCCACAGAACACCACTTTCCTCCATCCCGAAGACGGATTTAGATGGAAAATGCGAGACTACTGGTCTGGGTAAGGAGTCAGTTAAATCAGAACAAGTTTTTTCTGCTTTGAGTGTTTCAGAGTTGGACATGTGTTTTACTGAGGTGGCTAACTATGATGCGTGCAGTTTATCAAAGCAACAAACAAACAATCGGAAAATCCCCGTTACTGAGATGGCTAACCATGATGTGTGCAGTTTATCAAAGCAACAAACAAACAATCGGAAAATCCCCGTTACTGAGGTGGCTAACCATGATGCGTGCAGTTTATCAAAGCAACAATCAAACAATCGGAAAATTCCTGTCGTATCAATTCCTAGATATGGTCGTAACTATACTAAATGCACTGGGCATAATAAACACAACATTATTAATATTGCTACTACGGATAATTTGATCAAAAATTCCCTAAAACAGCCCACTACCTATAATATAGGTTTTTTAAACATAAGATCATTGTCTCCTAAAACGTTGTTAGTTAATGATATTATCAGAGACAACAATCTTAACGTCATCGGTCTCAGCGAAACCTGGCTTAAACCAAACGACTTTTTTGCGCTAAATGAGGCATGTCCTCCTAACTTTACACATGCGCATATTGCCCGTCCGCTCAAAAGGGGTGGGGGGGTCGCACTAATATACAACGAAAACTTTAACCTTAGTCCTAACACAAATAATAAATATAAATCGTTTGAGGTGCTTACTATGAGGTCTGTCACACCGCTGCCTCTACACCTGGCTGTTATCTACCGCCCCCCAGGGCCCTATTCGGACTTTATTAATGAATTCACAGAGTTCGTTGCTGATCTAGTGACACACGCCGATAATATAATCATAATGGGGGACTTTAATATCCATATGAATACCCCATCGGACCCACCGTGCGTAGCGCTCCAGACTGTAATTGATAGCTGTGGTCTCACACAAATAATAAATGAACCCACGCATCGCAACGGTAATACGATAGACCTAGTGCTTGTCAGGGGCATCACCGTTTCCAAAGTTACGATACTCCCGTATACTAAAGTATTGTCCGATCATTACCTTATAAAATTCGAGGTTCAGACGCATGTTCGTCAAACTAATAATAATAATACCTGCTATAGCAGCCGCAACATTAATACAGCCACAACGACAACTCTTGCTGACCTACTGCCCTCGGTAATGGCACCATTCCCAAAGTATGTGGGCTCTATTGATAACCTCACTAACAACTTTAACGACGCCCTGCGCGAAACCATTGATAACATAGCACCGCTAAAGTTAAAAAAGGCTCCAAAAAAGCGCACCCCGTGGTTTACAGAAGAAACTAGAGCTCAGAAATTATTATGTAGAAAGCTGGAACGCAAATGGCGCACGACTAAACTTGAGGTGCACCATCAAGCATGGAGTGATGGTTTAATAACTTATAAACGCATGCTTACCTTAGCTAAAGCTAAATATTACTCAAATCTCATCCACCGTAATAAAAACGATCCTAAATTTTTGTTTAGTACGGTAGCATCGCTAACCCAACAAGGGACTCCTTCCAGTAGCTCCACCCACTCAGCTGATGACTTTATGCAATTCTTTAGTAAGTAAATTGAAGTCATTAGAAAGGAGATTAAAGACAATGCCTCCCAGCTACAACGGGGTTCTATTAACACTGACACGATTGTATATACGGCGGATACTGCCCTCCAAAATAGTTTCTCTCGTTTTGAGGAAATAACATTAGAGGAATTGTTACGTGTAAATGGAATAAAACAGACAACATGTTTACTTGACCCTCTTCCTGGGAAACTGATCAAGGAGCTCTTTGAATTATTAGGTCCATCAGTGCTAAATATTATAAACTTATCACTCTCCTCGGGCAGTGTTCCCCTAGCATTCAAAAAAGCGGTTATTCATCCTCTTCTTAAAAGACCTAACCTCGATCCTGACCTCATGGTAAATTACCGACCGGTGTCTCACCTTCCCTTTATTTCAAAAATCCTTGAAAAAATTGTTGCGGAGCAGTTAAATGAACACTTAGCGTCTAACAATCTATGTGAAACCTTTCAATCCGGTTTCAGGGCAAATCACTCCACGGAGACAGCCCTCGCAAAAATGACTAATGATCTATTGCTAACGATGGATTCTGATGCGTCATCTATGTTGCTGCTCCTCGATCTTAGCGTTGCTTTCGATACCGTCGATCATAATATTTTATTAGAACGTATCAAAACACGAATTGGTATGTCAGACTTAGCCCTGTCTTGGTTTAACTCTTATCTTACTGATAGGATGCAGTGTGTCTCCCATAACAATGTGACCTCGGACTACGTTAAGGTAACGTGTGGAGTTCCCCAGGGTTCGGTCCTTGGCCCTGTACTCTTCAGCATCTACATGCTGCCGCTAGGTGACATCATACGCAAATACGGTATCAGCTTTCACTGTTATGCTGATGACACCCAACTCTACATGCCCCTAAAGCTGACCAACACGCCGGATTGTAGTCAGCTGGAGGCGTGTCTTAATGAAATTAAACAATGGATGTCCGCTAACTTTTTGCAACTCAACGCCAAAAAAACGGAAATGCTTATTATCGGTCCTGCTATACACCGAACTCTATTTAATAATACAACTCTAACATTTGACAACCAAACAATTAAACAAGGCGACTCGGTAAAGAATCTGGGTATTATCTTCGACCCAACTCTCTCCTTTGAGGCACACATTAAAAGCGTTACTAAAACGGCCTTCTTTCATCTCCGTAATATTGCTAAAATTCGCTCCATTCTGTCCACTAAAGACGCTGAGATCATTATCCATGCGTTTGTTACGTCTCGCCTCGACTACTGTAACGTATTATTTTCGGGTCTCCCCATGTCTAGCATTAAAAGATTACAGTTGGTACAAAATGCGGCTGCTAGACTTTTGACAAGAACAAGAAAGTTTGATCACATTACACCTGTACTGGCTCACCTGCACTGGCTTCCTGTGCACTTAAGATGTGACTTTAAGGTTTTACTACTTACGTATAAAATACTACACGGTCTAGCTCCATCTTATCTTGCCGATTGTATTGTACCGTATGTCCCGGCAAGAAATCTGCGTTCAAAGGACTCCGGCTTATTAGTGATTCCCAAAGCCCAAAAAAAGTCTGCGGGCTATAGAGCGTTTTCCGTTCGGGCTCCAGTACTCTGGAATGCCCTCCCGGTAACAGTTCGCGATTCCACCTCAGTAGAAGCATTTAAGTCTCACCTTAAAACTCATTTGTATACTCTAGCCTTTAAATAGACTCCCTTTTTAGACCAGTTGATCTGCCGTTTCTTTTCTTTTTCTTCTATGTCCCACTCTCCCGTGTGGAGGGGGTCCGGTCCTATCCGGTGGCCATGTACTGCTCGCCTGTGTATCGGCTGGGGACATCTCTGCGCTGCTGGTCCGCCTACGCTTGGGATGGTTTCCTGCTGGCTCCGCTGTGAACGGGACTCTCGCTGCTGTGTCTTGGATCCTCTTTGGACTGGACTCTCGCGACTGTGTTGTATCCATTGTGGATTGAACTTTCACAGTATCATGTTAGACCCGCTCGAAATCCATTGCTTTCCTCCTCTCTAAGGTTCTCATAGTCATCATTGTCACCGACGTCCCACTGGGTCATTATTGTCACCAATGTCCCACTGGGTGTGAGTTTTCCTTGCCCTTATGTGGGCCTACCGAGGATGTCGTGGTGGTTTGTGCAGCCCTTTGAGACACTAGTGATTTAGGGCTATATAAGTAAACATTGATTGATTGATTGATATTATGTTAGATCCACTGTGGACTGGACTCACACTATTATGTTAGATCCATTATGGACTGGACTCTCACTATTATGTGTGATCCACTATGGACCGGACTGTCACTATTATCTTAGAGCCACTATGGACCGAACTCTCAGTATTATGTTGGATCCACTATGGACTGGACTCTCACTATTATGTTAGATCCACTATGGACTGGACTCTCACTATTATGTTAGATCCACTATGGACTGGACTCTCACTATTATGTTAGAGCCACTAGGGACTAGACTCCCCTATTATGTTAGATACACTATGGACTGGACTCTCACTATGTTAGCAGAACTATGGACTGGACTCTCACTATTATGTTGAAGCCACTATGGAATGGACTCTCACTATTATGTTAAATCCACTATGGACTAGACTCTCACTATTATGTTAGATCCACTGTGGACTGGACTCACACGATTATGTTAGACCTACTATGGACTGGACTCTCGCTATTATGTTAGATCCATTATGGACTGGACTCTCACTATTATGTGTGATCCACTATTGACCGAACTCTCACTATTATGTTAGATCCACTATGGACTGGACTCTCACTATTATGTTGGATCCATTATGGACTAGACTCTCACTATTATGTTAGATCCATTATGGACAGGACTCTCACTATTATGTTTGACCCACTATGGACCGGACTCTCACTATTATGTTGTATCCACTATGGACTGGACTCTCACTTTTATGTTCGATCCACTAGGGACTGGACTCTCACTATTATGTTGGATCCACTAGGGACTAGACTCCCACTATTATGTTAGATCCACTATGGACAGGACTCTCACTATGATGTTAGCGCCACTATGGACTGGACTCTCACTATTATGTTGGATCCACTATGGACCAGACTCAAAACTATTATGTTAGATCCACTATGGACTGGACTCTCACTATTATGTTAGATCCAATATGGACTGGACTCTCACTATTATGTTAAAGCCACTATGGACTGGACTCTCACTATTGTTGGATCCATTATGTACAGGACCCTCACTATTATTTTAGATCCACTATGGACTGGACTCTCACTATTATGTTTGATCCACTATGGACTGGACTCTCACTATTATGTTTGATCCACTATGGACTGGACTCTCACTATTATGTTTGATCCACTATGGACCGGACTCTCACTATTATGTTAGAGCCCCTCCGGACCGAACTCCCACTAATATGTTAGATCCACTATGGACTGGACTCACACGATTATGTTAGACCTACTATGGACTGGACTCTCGCTATTATGTTAGATCCATTATGGACTGGACTCTCACTATTATGTGTGATCCACTATGGACCGGACTGTCACTATTATCTTAGAGCCACTATGGACCGAACTCTCACTATTATGTTAGATCCACTATGGACTGGACTCTCACTATTATGTTAGAGCCACTAGGGACTGGAGTCCCACTATTATGTTAGATCCACTATGGACTGGACTCTCACTATTATGTTACATCCATTATGGACTAGACTCTCACTATTATGTTTGATCCACTATGGACCGAACTCTCACTATTATGTTAGATCCACTATGGACCGGACTCTCACTTTTATGTTCGATCCACTAGGGACCAGACTCTCACTATTATGTTAGATCCACTATGGACAGGACTCTCACTATGATGTTAGCACCACTATGGACAGGACTCTCACTATGATGTTAGCGCCACTATGGACTGGACTCTCACTATGTTGGATCCACTATGGACTAGACTCAAAACTATTATGTTAGATCCACTATGGACTGGACTCTGACTATGATGTTAGTGCCACTATGGACTGGACTCTCCCTATTATGTTAGATCCACTATGGACTGGAGTCTCACTATTATGTTAGATCCATTATGTACTGGACCCTCACTATTATTTTAGATCCACTATGGACTGGACTCTCACTATTATGTTGGATCCACTATGGACTGGACTCTCACTATTATGTTTGATCCACTATGGACCGGACTCTCACTATTATGTTAGAGCCCCTCCGGACCGAACTCTCACTAATATGTTAGAGCCACTAGGGACTGGACCCTCACTATTATTTTAGATCCACTATGGACTGGACTCTCACTATTACGTTGGATCCACTATGGACTGGACTCTCACTATTATGTTTGATCAACTATGGACCGGACTCTCACTATTAGAGCCCCTATGGACCGAACTCTCAATACTATGTTAGATCCACTATTGACTGGACTCTCACTATTGTTAGAGCCACTAGGGACTGGATTGTTAGATCCACTATGGCCACCAGGGACTGGACTCTCACTATTATGTGAGAGCCACTAGGGACTGGATTCTCGCTATTATGTTAGATCCACGCTGGACTGGACTCTCACTATTTTAAAGCTACTAGGGACTGGATTTTCACTATTTTGTTAGCGCCACTATGGTTTGGACTCTCACTATTATGTTAGATCCATTATGGACAGGACTCTCACTATTATGTTTGACCCACTATGGACCGGACTCTCACTATTATGTTGTATCCACTATGGACTGGACTCTCACTTTTATGTTCGATCCACTAGGGACTGGACTCTCACTATTATGTTGGATCCACTAGGGACTAGACTCCCACTATTATGTTAGATCCACTATGGACAGGACTCTCACTATGATGTTAGCGCCACTATGGACTGGACTCTCACTATTATGTTGGATCCACTATGGACCAGACTCAAAACTATTATGTTAGATCCACTATGGACTGGACTCTCACTATTATGTTAGATCCAATATGGACTGGACTCTCACTATTATGTTAAAGCCACTATGGACTGGACTCTCACTATTGTTGGATCCATTATGTACAGGACCCTCACTATTATTTTAGATCCACTATGGACTGGACTCTCACTATTATGTTTGATCCACTATGGACTGGACTCTCACTATTATGTTTGATCCACTATGGACTGGACTCTCACTATTATGTTTGATCCACTATGGACCGGACTCTCACTATTATGTTAGAGCCCCTCCGGACCGAACTCCCACTAATATGTTAGATCCACTATGGACTGGACTCACACGATTATGTTAGACCTACTATGGACTGGACTCTCGCTATTATGTTAGATCCATTATGGACTGGACTCTCACTATTATGTGTGATCCACTATGGACCGGACTGTCACTATTATCTTAGAGCCACTATGGACCGAACTCTCACTATTATGTTAGATCCACTATGGACTGGACTCTCACTATTATGTTAGAGCCACTAGGGACTGGAGTCCCACTATTATGTTAGATCCACTATGGACTGGACTCTCACTATTATGTTACATCCATTATGGACTAGACTCTCACTATTATGTTTGATCCACTATGGACCGAACTCTCACTATTATGTTAGATCCACTCTGGACCGGACTCTCACTTTTATGTTCGATCCACTAGGGACTGGGCTCTCACTATTATGTTGGATCCACTAGGGACCAGACTCTCACTATTATGTTAGATCCACTATGGACAGGACTCTCACTATGATGTTAGCACCACTATGGACAGGACTCTCACTATGATGTTAGCGCCACTATGGACTGGACTCTCACTATGTTGGATCCACTATGGACTAGACTCAAAACTATTATGTTAGATCCACTATGGACTGGACTCTCCCTATTATGTTAGATCCACTATGGACTGGAGTCTCACTATTATGTTAGATCCATTATGTACTGGACCCTCACTATTATTTTAGATCCACTATGGACTGGACTCTCACTATTATGTTGGATCCACTATGGACTGGACTCTCACTATTATGTTTGATCCACTATGGACCGGACTCTCACTATTATGTTAGAGCCCCTCCGGACCGAACTCTCACTAATATGTTAGAGCCACTAGGGACTGGACCCTCACTATTATTTTAGATCCACTATGGACTGGACTCTCACTATTACGTTGGATCCACTATGGACTGGACTCTCACTATTATGTTTGATCAACTATGGACCGGACTCTCACTATTAGAGCCCCTATGGACCGAACTCTCAATACTATGTTAGATCCACTATTGACTGGACTCTCACTATTGTTAGAGCCACTAGGGACTGGATTGTTAGATCCACTATGGCCACCAGGGACTGGACTCTCACTATTATGGTAGCGCCACTGTGGACTGGACTCTCACTATTATGTTAGCGCCACTGTGGACTGGACTCTCACTATTATGTTAGATCCACGATTGACCATCCATCCATTTTCTACCGCTTATTCCCTTTTGGGGTTGCGGGGGGCCACTATGGACTAGACTCTCACTATTATGTTAGATCCATTATGGACTGGACTCTCACTATTATGTTTGATCCACTATGGACAGGACTCTCACTATTATGTTAGATCCACTATGGACAGGACTCTCACTATTATGTTAGATCCACTATGGACCGAACTCTCACTATTATGTTAGATCCACTATGGACTGGACGCTCACTTTTATGTTGGATCCACTAGGGACTGGACTCCCACTATTATGTTGGATCCACTAGGGACTAGACTCCCACTATTTTGTTAGATCCACTATGGACTGGACTCTCACTATGATGTTAGCGCCACTATGGACTGGACTCACTATTATGTTAGATCCACTATGGACTAGACTCAAAACTATTATGTTAGATCCACTATGCACTGGACTCTCACTATGTTAGTGCCACTATGGACTGGACTCTCACTATTATGTTAGATCCACTATGGACTGGACTCTCACCATTATGTTAGATCGACTATGGACTAGACTTTCTCTATGTTAAAGCCACTATGGACTGGACTCTCACTATTATGTTAGATCCACTATGGACTATTATCTCACTATTCTGTTAGATCCACTATGGACTGGACTCTCACTATTGTTAGATCCACTATGGACTTGACTCAAAACTATTATGTTTGATCCACTATGGACTGGACTCTCACTATTATGTTCGATCCACTATGGACTGGACTCTCACTATTATGTTGGATCCACTATGGACTGGACTCTCTCTATTATGTTAAAGCCACTATGGACTGGACTCTCACTATTATGTTGGATCCACTATGGACTGGACTCTCACTATTATGTTAAATCTACTATGGACTGGACTCTCGCTATTATGTTAGATCCATTATGGACCGGACTCTCACTATTATGTTAGATCCACTGTGGACTATTATCTCACTATTGTTAGATCCACTATGGACTGGACTCTCACTATTATGTTAGATCCACTATGGACTGGACTCAAAACTATTGTTTGATCCACTATGGACTGGACTTTCACTATGATGTTAGAGCCACTATGGACTGGACTCTCACTATTATGTTCGATCCACTATGGACAGGGGTCTCACTACTATGTTGGATCCACTATGGACTGGACTCTCTCTATTATGTTAAAGCCACAATGGACTGGACTCTCACTATTGTTAGATCCACTATGGACTAGACTCTCACTATTGTTAGATCCACTATGGACTAGACTCTCACTATTATGTTAGATCCACTATGGACTGGACTCTCACTATTATGTTAGATCTACTATGGACTGGACTCTCGCTATTATGTTAGAGCCACTATGGACCGAACTCTCAGTATTATGTTAGATCCACTATGGACTGGACTCTCACTATTATGTTAGAACCATTAGGGACTGGAGTCTCACTATTATGTTAGATCCACTATGGACTAGACTCACACTATTATGTTAGATCCACTATGGACTAGACCCTCACTATTATGTTAGATCCACTATGGACTGGACTCTCACTATTATGGTAGGTTCACTATGGATGACTCACTACTATGTTAGATCCACTATTTACTGGACTCTCACTATTATGTTAGAGCCACTATTGGCTGGACTCTCACTATTATGTTAGATCAACTTTGGACTGGACTCTCGCTATTATGTTAGAGCCACTAGGGACTGGATTATGTTAGATCCACTATAGCCACCAGGGACTGGACTCTCACTATTATGTTAGATCCACTATGGACTGGACTCTCACTATTATGTTGGATCCACTATGGACTGGACTCTCACTATTATGTTGGATCCATTATGGACAGGACTCTCACTATTATGTTTGACCCACTATGGACCGGACTCTCACTATTATGTTGTATCCACTATGGACTGGACTCTCACTTTTATGTTGGATCCACTAGGGACTGGACTCTCACTATTATGTTGGATCCACTAGGGACTAGACTCCCACTATTATGTTAGATCCACTATGGACAGGACTTTCACTATGATGTTAGCGCCACTATGGACTGGACTCTCACTATTATGTTAAAGCCACTATGGACTGGACTCTCACTATTGTTGGATCCATTATGTACAGGACCCTCACTATTATTTTAGATCCACTATGGACTGGACTCTCACTATTATGTTGGATCCACTATGGACTGGACTCTCACTATTATGTTTGATCCACTATGGACTGGACTCTCACTATTATGTTTGATCCACTATGGACCGGACTCTATTATGTTAGAGCCACTATGGACCGAACTCTCACTATTATGTTAGATCCACTATGGACCGGACTCTCACTTTTATGTTCGATCCACTAGGGACTGGGCTCTCACTATTATGTTGGATCCACTAGGGACCAGACTCTCACTATTATGTTAGATCCACTATGGACAGGACTCTCACTATGATGTTAGCGCCACTATGGACAGGACTCTCACTATGATGTTAGCGCCACTATGGACTGGACTCTCACTATGTTGGATCCACGCTGGACTAGACTCAAAACTATTATGTTAGATCCACTATGGACTGGACTCTCACTATGATGTTAGTGCCACTATGGACTGGACTCTCCCTATTATATTAGATCCACTATGGACTGGAGTCTCACTATTATGTTAGATCCATTATGTACTGGACCCTCACTATTATTTTAGATCCACTATGGACTGGACTCTCACTATTATGTTGGATCCACTATGGACTGGACTCTCACTATTATGTTTGATCCACTATGGACTGGACTCTCACTATTATGTTTGATCCACTATGGACCGGACTCTATTATGTTAGAGCCCCTCCGGACCGAACTCTCACTAATATGTTAGAGCCACTAGGGACTGGACCCTCATTATTATTTTAGATCCACTATGGACTGGACTCTCACTATTGTGTTGGATCCACAATGGACTGGACTCTCACTATTATGTTTGATCCACTATGGACCGGACTCTATTATGTTAGAGCCCCTCCGGACCGAACTCTCACTAATATGTTAGAGCCACTAGGGACTGGACCCTCATTATTATTTTAGATCCACAATGGACTGGATTCTCGCTATTATGTTAGATCCACTCTGGACTGGACTCTTACTATTATGTTAAAGCCACTAGGGACTGGATTTTCACTATTTTGTTAGCGCCACTATGGTTTGGACTCTCACTATTATGTTAGAGCCCCTATGGACTGGACTCTCACTATTTTGCACCAGTATGGACTGGACTCTTACCATTATGTTAGATCCAGTATGGACTGGACTCTCACTATTATGTTGGATCCACTATGGACTGGACTTTCACTATTGTGTTAGAGCCACTATGGACTGGACTCTCACTATTAGAGCCACTAGGGACTGGAGTCTCACTAATATGTTAGATCCACTATGGACTGGACTCTCACTATTATGGTAGCGCCACTGTGGACTGGACTCTCACTATTATGTTAGCGCCACTGTGGACTGGACTCTCACTATTATGTTAGATCCACGATTGACTATCCATCCATCCATTTTCTACCGCTTATTCCCTTTTGGAGTCGCGGGGGGCTACTATGGACTGGAGTCTCACTATTATGTTAGATCCACTATGGACCGAACTCTCACTATTATGTTAGATCCACTATGGACCGAACTCTCACTATTATGTTAGATCCACTATGGACTGGACTCTCACTTTTATGTTGGATCCACTAGGGACTGGACTCTCACTATTATGTTGGATCCACTAGGGACTAGACTCCCACTATTTTGTTAGATCCACTATGGACTGGACTCTCACTATGATGTTAGCGCCACTATGGACTGAACTCACTATTATGTTAGATCCACTATGGACTGGACTCTCACCATTATGTTAGATCGACTATGGACTAGACTTTCTCTATTATGTTAAAGCCACTATGGACTGGACTCTCACTATTATGTTAGATCCACTATGGACTATTATCTCACTATTATGTTGGATCCACTATGGACTGGACTCTCTCTATTATGTTAAAGCCACTATGGACTGGACTCTCACTATTGTTAGATCCACTATGGACTAGACTCTCACTATTGTTAGATCCACTATGGACTAGACTCTCACTATTATGTTAGATCCACTATGGACTGGACTCTCACTATTATGTTAGATCTACTATGGACTGGACTCTCGCTATTATGTTAGAGCCACTATGGACCGAACTCTCAGTATTATGTTAGATCCACTATGGACTGGACTCTCACTATTATGTTAGAACCATTAGGGACTGGAGTCTCACTATTATGTTAGATCCACTATGGACTAGACTCACACTATTATGTTAGATCCACTATGGACTAGACCCTCACTATTATGTTAGATCCACTATGGACTGGACTCTCACTATTATGGTAGGTTCACTATGGATGACTCACTACTATGTTAGATCCACTATTTACTGGACTCTCACTATTATGTTAGAGCCACTATTGGCTGGACTCTCACTATTATGTTAGATCAACTTTGGACTGGACTCTCGCTATTATGTTAGAGCCACTAGGGACTGGATTATGTTAGATCCACTATAGCCACCAGGGACTGGACTCTCACTATTATGTTAGATCCACTATGGACTGGACTCTCACTATTATGTTGGATCCACTATGGACTGGACTCTCACTATTATGTTGGATCCATTATGGACAGGACTCTCACTATTATGTTTGACCCACTATGGACCGGACTCTCACTATTATGTTGTATCCACTATGGACTGGACTCTCACTTTTATGTTGGATCCACTAGGGACTGGACTCTCACTATTATGTTGGATCCACTAGGGACTAGACTCCCACTATTATGTTAGATCCACTATGGACAGGACTTTCACTATGATGTTAGCGCCACTATGGACTGGACTCTCACTATTATGTTAAAGCCACTATGGACTGGACTCTCACTATTGTTGGATCCATTATGTACAGGACCCTCACTATTATTTTAGATCCACTATGGACTGGACTCTCACTATTATGTTGGATCCACTATGGACTGGACTCTCACTATTATGTTTGATCCACTATGGACTGGACTCTCACTATTATGTTAGAGCCACTATGGACCGAACTCTCACTATTATGTTAGATCCACTATGGACCGGACTCTCACTTTTATGTTCGATCCACTAGGGACTGGGCTCTCACTATTATGTTGGATCCACTAGGGACCAGACTCTCACTATTATGTTAGATCCACTATGGACAGGACTCTCACTATGATGTTAGCGCCACTATGGACAGGACTCTCACTATGATGTTAGCGCCACTATGGACTGGACTCTCACTATGTTGGATCCACGCTGGACTAGACTCAAAACTATTATGTTAGATCCACTATGGACTGGACTCTCACTATGATGTTAGTGCCACTATGGACTGGACTCTCCCTATTATATTAGATCCACTATGGACTGGAGTCTCACTATTATGTTAGATCCATTATGTACTGGACCCTCACTATTATTTTAGATCCACTATGGACTGGACTCTCACTATTATGTTGGATCCACTATGGACTGGACTCTCACTATTATGTTTGATCCACTATGGACTGGACTCTCACTATTATGTTTGATCCACTATGGACCGGACTCTATTATGTTAGAGCCCCTCCGGACCGAACTCTCACTAATATGTTAGAGCCACTAGGGACTGGACCCTCATTATTATTTTAGATCCACTATGGACTGGACTCTCACTATTGTGTTGGATCCACAATGGACTGGACTCTCACTATTATGTTTGATCCACTATGGACCGGACTCTATTATGTTAGAGCCCCTCCGGACCGAACTCTCACTAATATGTTAGAGCCACTAGGGACTGGACCCTCATTATTATTTTAGATCCACAATGGACTGGATTCTCGCTATTATGTTAGATCCACTCTGGACTGGACTCTTACTATTATGTTAAAGCCACTAGGGACTGGATTTTCACTATTTTGTTAGCGCCACTATGGTTTGGACTCTCACTATTATGTTAGAGCCCCTATGGACTGGACTCTCACTATTTTGCACCAGTATGGACTGGACTCTTACCATTATGTTAGATCCAGTATGGACTGGACTCTCACTATTATGTTGGATCCACTATGGACTGGACTTTCACTATTGTGTTAGAGCCACTATGGACTGGACTCTCACTATTAGAGCCACTAGGGACTGGAGTCTCACTAATATGTTAGATCCACTATGGACTGGACTCTCACTATTATGGTAGCGCCACTGTGGACTGGACTCTCACTATTATGTTAGCGCCACTGTGGACTGGACTCTCACTATTATGTTAGATCCACGATTGACTATCCATCCATCCATTTTCTACCGCTTATTCCCTTTTGGAGTCGCGGGGGGCTACTATGGACTGGAGTCTCACTATTATGTTAGATCCACTATGGACCGAACTCTCACTATTATGTTAGATCCACTATGGACCGAACTCTCACTATTATGTTAGATCCACTATGGACTGGACTCTCACTTTTATGTTGGATCCACTAGGGACTGGACTCCCACTATTATGTTGGATCCACTAGGGACTAGACTCCCACTATTTTGTTAGATCCACTATGGACTGGACTCTCACTATGATGTTAGCGCCACTATGGACTGAACTCACTATTATGTTAGATCCACTATGGACTGGACTCTCACCATTATGTTAGATCGACTATGGACTAGACTTTCTCTATTATGTTAAAGCCACTATGGACTGGACTCTCACTATTATGTTAGATCCACTATGGACTATTATCTCACTATTATGTTAGATCCACTATGGACTGGACTCTCACTATTATTTTAGATCCACTATGGACTAGACTCAAAACTATTATGTTTGATCCACTATGGACTGGACTCTCACTATGATGTTAGAGCCACTATGGACTGGACTCTCACTATTATGTTCGATCCACTATGGACAGGGGTCTCACTATTATGTTGGATCCACTATGGACTGGACTCTCTATTATGTTAAAGCCACTATGGACTGGACTCTCACTATTGTTAGATCCACTATGGACTGGACTCACTATTATGTTAGATCTACTATGGACTGGACTCTCGCTATTATGTTAGAGCCACTATGGACCGAACTCTCACTATTATGTTAGATCCACTATGGACTGGACTCTCACTATTATGTTAGAGCCATTAGGGACACGAGTCTCACTATTATGTTAGATCCACTATGGACTAGACTCTCACTATTATGTTGGATCCACTATGGACTGGACTCTCACTATTATGGTAGGTTCACTATGGATGACTCACTACTATGTTGGATCCACTATTTACTGGACTCTCACTATTATGTTAGAGCCACTATTGGCTGGACTCTCACTATTATGTTAGATCAACTTTGGACTGGACTCTCGCTATTATGTTAGAGCCACTAGGGACTGGATTATATTAGATCCACTATAGCCACCAGGGACTGGACTCTCACTATTATGTTAGAGCCACTAGGGACTGGATTCTCACTATGTTAGATCCACTATGGACTGGACTCTCAATATTTTGTTAGAGCCACTATGGACTGGACTCTCACTATTATGTTTGATCCACTATGGACTGGACGTTCACTATTGTGTTAGATCCACTATGAACTGGACTCTCACTATTATGTTAGAGCCACTGTGGACTGGACTCTCACTATTATTTTTGCGCCACTATGGACTGGACTCTTACCATTATGTTAGATCCAGTATGGACTGGACTCTCACTTATGTTGGATTCACTATGGACTGGACTCTCACTAATATGTCAGATCCACTATGTACTGGAATCTCTCTGTTAGATCCACTATGGACTGGACTCTCACCATTGTTGGATCCACTATGGACTGGACTCACTATTTTGTTAGATCCACTATGGACTGGACTCTCACTATTATGTTAGATCCACTAGGGACTGGACTCTCACTATTATGGTCGATCCACTACGGACTGGACTCTCACTATTATGTTAGATACACTATGGACTGGTCTCTCTCTATTATGTTTGATCCCCTATGGACTGGACTCACACACTATTATGTTAGATCCACAATGGACTGGACTCTTATGATGGATCCACTATGGACTGCACTCCCACTATTATGCTAGAGCCACTATGGACTGGACTCTCACAACATTATGTTAGCGCCACTAGGTACTGGACCCTCACTACTATTTTAGATCCACTATGGACTAGACTCTTACTATTAAGTTAGATCCATTACGTACTGGATTCCCACTATTATGTTAGATCCACTATGGACTGGATTCTCACTATTGCGGTCCTCTCCAACATTTCTCATTGTCATTCTCATTGACGTCCCACTGGGTTATGAGTTTTTCCTTGCCCTTAATTGGGAGCTGCTCCGCGGATGTCGTTGTGGCTTGTGCAGCCCTTTGAAATACTTGTGATTTCGGGCTATATAAATAAACATTGATTGATTGCTTGATTGAAAATAAGGTGACAAGCAGCCATCACCTGCCCCTCCATCCTTTATGTGTCTTCTGCGATCCAAATGAGGACTCTTTCATGCCGTCAATCAAATCCTTTCTTCTGCCTCCAAGTTTTGCTCCAGCGGCGTGGAGTAAAAAAGGCAAACAAGGTCACTGCACCATTAACTTGTCCCCCACGCCCTCCTTCACCTCCCACCCATCATCAATTCCACCCCCTCTACTTGAAGATGAGAGCCCCTCTCGTCCTCCATTCCTGCGTCCTCCCTCGGCCCGCAGCACTAAAGGCTGATGAAACACCGAAGAAAGTTGTCTAACGAGAAGGAATCCCGCTTCTCTTCGGGCGCATCGC
>NC_084618.1:29360301-29477801 GCF_033978795.1 Nerophis ophidion | reverse complement strand
TTCCCAGAGGTGAAGCTTTACTATGGATCAGAGCGGTCAAGCGAACATGGATCCCGACTACATGTCAACCGTCAGTTTTCGGTGAGAAAATGGTGGTAATAAGTCTGCTCTTACCGGAGATCAGCGGAGCCAGCGTCCTCCTGCAGCTGTTGTGACTTCTCTAAGAGACTTTGGCGTCAACACACCTGTGGTCACACCCCTCCGACGTCCAGGTACTATTTAACTCACTAAAACACTAGCAACACAATAGGCAGATAAGGGATTTCCCAGAATTATCCTAGTAGATGTGTCTAAAAACATCTGAATTGCTCCCACTGCAATCGACTTTTTTTTTTTTTTTTTCTAGTTCTTCACCCTAAATTTCCTCATCCATGAATCTTTCATCCTCTCTCAAATTAATGGGGAAAGTGTCGCTTTCTTGGTCCGAATAGCTCTAGCTGCTGTTGGCTATGATCGTAAACAGAGGATGTGAAGAGCCCTACAACCAGTTACTTCCGGTAAAGGCAAGGCTTTTTTTTATTAGCAACCCAAAGTTGCGAACTTTATCGTCATGTTCTCTACTAAATCCTTTCAGCAAAAATATGGCAATATCGCGAAATGATCAAGTATGACACATAGAATGGACCTACTATCCCCGTTTAAATAAGAAAATCTCATTTCAGTAGGCCTTTAAGCAAATGATGAAACTGATCAGGAACGAATCAATTATTGGATGAATAATCAAAATGTTTTTGCGAGTGCTGCAACATTCACCCTCTGAATGCTTCCTAGACTGTGCATGAAACAAAACCTTTTGACCTGAAGAACAGCCAGAATTCCCGTGCGGGCCGCGTTCTCGTGACGGACAGGTGGCCCAGTAAACAGGCTCAAGATAGACGTCCGCTAGCTTTTCACATGTCAAACATCAGGAGATTTGACGTCCTTGCAGCCATTAGATGCTCCGCTCTTCAACATCTGTCCTTCCCCTCTCGCCCGGCGGCCTTTGGAGAATTGTTGAAGTGCTAAAAGCCGCTGCGGTGCTGACGGTGCGCAGAAACACCATCGAAGTCGGAGAGGGGAAACCAGGCGTATCATTGCTGCAATAATAGGTGCTTTACTTTGAAAACCAGAGCATTAGAAGTCGTGGTTTCCTCTACGTGTGGATGCAAGGACGAGAACGCTGCTTCTTTAAAGGGGAACATTATCACAATTTCAAAAGGGTTAAAACCAATAAAAATCTGTTCAGAGTGGCTTATTTTATTTTTTGAAGTTTTTTTCAAAATTTTACCCGTCCCGGAATATCCCTAAAAAAAGCTTTAAAGTGCCTTATTTTCGCTATCTTCGGAGCCACTTTCCATTTTCCTGTGACGTCATCCAGTGCTGCCAATACAGACAAACAACGGCGAAAAGCACAGCAAGCTATAGCGACATTAGCTCGGATTCAGACTCGGATTTCAGCGACTCAACAGATTACGCATTTATTGAAACGGATGGTTGGAGTATGGAGGCAGAGAGCGAAAACGAAATTGAAGAAGAAACTTAAGCTATTGAGCAAATAGCTATTGACTCCAACGGACTGTAGTCAGTTGGAAGCGTGTCTTAATGAAATTACACAATGGATGTCCGCTAACTTTTTGCAAGTTAATGCCAAAAAAACGGAAATGCTGATTATCGGTCCTGCTAGACACCGACCTCTATTTAATAATACAACTTTAACATTTGACAACCAAATAATAAAACAAGGTGACTCTGTAAAAAATCTGGGTATTATCTTCGACCCAACTCTCTCCTTTGAGTCACACATTAAAAGCGTTACTAAAACGGCCTTCTTTCATCTCCGTAATATCGCTAAAATTCGCTCCATTTTGTCCACTGAAGACGCCGAGATCATTATCCATGCGTTTGTTACGTCTCGTCTCGATTACTGTAACGTATTATTTTCGGGTCTCCCCATGTCTAGCATTAAAAGATTACAGTTGGTACAAAATGCGGCTGCTAGACTTTTGACAAGAACAAGAAAGTTTGATCATATTACGCCTGTGCTGGCTCACCTGCACTGGCTTCCTGTGCACTTAAGATGTGACTTTAAGGTTTTACTACTTACGTATAAAATACTACACGGTCTAGCTCCAGCCTATCTTGCCGATTGTATTGTACCGTATGTCCCGGCAAGAAATCTGCGTTCAAAAGACTCCGGCTTATTAGTGATTCCTAGAGCCCAAAAAAAGTCTGCGGGCTATAAAGCGTTTTCCGTTCGGGCTCCAGTACTCTGGAATGCCCTCCCGGTAACAGTTCGAGATGCTACCTCAGTAGAAGCATTTAAATCTCACCTTAAAACTCATCTGTATACTCTAGCCTTTAAATAGACCTCCTTTTTAGACCAGTTGATCTGCCGCTTCTTTTCTTTCTCCTATGTCCCCCCCTCCCTTGTGGAGGGGGTCCGGTCCGATGACCATGGATGAAGTACTGGCTGTCCAGAGTCGAGACCCAGGATGGACCGCTCGTCGGGACGCAGGATGGACCGCTCGCCTGTATCGGTTGGGGACGTCTCTACGCTGCTGATCCGCTTGAGATGGTTTCCTGTGGACGGGACTCTCGCTGCGGTCTTGGATCCGCTTGAACTGAACTCTCGCGGCTGTGTTGGAGCCACTATGGATTGAACTTTCACAGTATCATGTTAGACCCGCTCGACATCCATTGCTTTCGGTCCCCTAGAGAGGGGGGGTTGCCCACATCTGAGGTCTTCTCCAAGGTTTCTCATAGTCAGCATTGTCACTGGCCTCCCACTGGATGTGAATTCTCCCTGCCCACTGGGTGTGAGTTTTCCTTGCCCTTTTGTGGGTTCTTCTGAGGATGTTGTAGTCGTAATGATTTGTGCAGTCCTTTGAGACATTTGTGATTTGGGGCTGTATAAATAAACATTGATTGATTGATTGACTATTCAGCCATGTTTGCCTTAGCATCGCCAGTAAAACGCGCAGACCAACGATCGGAAGTTTCGCATCTTGTGACACTGGATCAACTGAAATCAGTCGATTGGTAAGTGTTTGTTTGGCATTAAATGTTGGAGGGAAACGCTGGATGTAAATATAGTTTCAAATGTACATACTGTTAAGTGTAGAAGTTAGAAGTACGTGGACCCCAAGGATGCAGAGGCGTAGATGGTAGCAAAAAAAGTTTGTCTATTTGGACATAAGGTTGCCAAATTATATATATATATATATATATATATATAATATATATAAACAAAAGGCAATGGTGGAGCACAAAACACACCATGAACGAACTGAAATAGTTGCTACCAGAAAATTAACCAAAAGCGGTGGAAACAGCTAGGAAAATACTGTATGGAAAAAGTAAACCAAAAGTGCTAAGTATAAACATAAAAGTTTAGACGAGGCGAGGATAAAAGACACTTCTAGAAAGAAGTAACAAAAACAAACTAAAAGAGCTAGACAAGGCTAGAGATACAATCAAACCTGGCGAGGAGCACAAGTCAAACAAAGGTTTGCAAGTGAACCGAAGGAGCATACGCATGGGAGCAATACGGTGGTGAGACACAAAGTTCTGGCGCTCGCATGGCGTCAGCACCCAGGTTAAATAGACCCCCTTAAACAATCTCAGGTGTTTGCTCCTGCTTTGCATCAGCTGCGCTCCATACTGTGGATGAGAGACAGAGTAATTATGGTGTGCCAAAGAGTACAGAAAATAAGCAACGGAAAAGCAACTTACCACACATACAACTAGCCTAAATAGCATTTTAGCATCGATTAGCTGGCAGTCATGCCGCGACCAAATATGTCTGATTAGCACATAAGTCAACATCTCACCTTTGTGATTTCGTTGACTTTATCGTTGAAAATGCATCTGCAGGTTGTCCATACATCTCTGTGCCATGTCTGTCTTAGCATCGCCGGTAAAATGTGCAGACACTCCGGCACATTCAATGGGGGTCTGGTGGCAGATTTCTTCCACTTTCGCATCTTCGGGCCAGTGGTGCAACTTGAATCCGTCCCTGTTAGTGTTGTTACACCCTCCGACAACACACTGACGAGGCATGATGTCTCCAAGGTTCCAGGAAATAGTCAAAAACGGAAAATAACAGAGCTGAAACCCAGTGTTTGTAATGTGTTGAAAATGAAAATGGCGGGTGTGTTACCTCGGCGAAGTCACATTCTGACGTCATCACCACATGAGCGATAAACAGAAAGGCATTTAATTCGCCAAAATTCACCCATTTAGAGTTCGGAAATCTGTTAAATATATGGTCTTTTTTTCTGCAACATCAAGGTATATATTGACGCTTACATAGGTCTGGTGATAATGTTCCCCTTTAAAGTACTTTAAAGCTCTTGAACTTCGCCCATCGAGGCTAAACGCATCAGAATGCGCTAACATGCAGCCGATTGGACGAGCGGCTTTCCATCCGCCTCAGTCTCTTTGAGACCTTCCGATCGGGCGAATACGCCAGGCAGCTCTGACAGGCGGCAGGACCCTTGATCACCCCCGTGATCTAAGTGGACGTGAGGCTTCCAAACCACCGGGGCCCGGCAGGCGCACCTCGCTGCCTTCCCCTCGCCTGGTCGCCACGTTGCCCTTGGAGCCTTGTGACGTGGGTCACGCTCTTCGCCGTCAGTCAAAACCAAAGCGCCTGTCAGGCTGTCAAAGCGGCGCGGAAAAGAAATAACGAGGGTTCAAAATGAAGCGCAGGCTGTTTAGGGCGGATGAAAGCGGGTTCAGCGACAATACGACGTCGTTACACTTGAATTCAAATGGCTTGCATCATCTCTGAGGAAACGTGGAAACTGGCGCAGAGCCGATTCTCTGGCGATTTCTGCACCGTGCGTCGCTTTAGAATACGCTGCCAAACATTACCTCGGCTTTAGATCTCCTGGCATGACGGGAAACTTGACAGTTTGCAAACTACTGGGATCCGATCTCAGCAGGTCTTTGAAGACACTTCTTTAGATGACCCAGTAATTACTGCGGGGTTTCCTCCAGATTGCTAATACACCTATGGTGGTGGGGGCGTGGTCAACATGACATCATGTAATTTGCATAATTATATTACTGCGATGAGATGGCGACTTGTCCAGGGTGTATACCGCCTTCTGTCCGATTGTAGCTGAGATAGGCGCCAGCGCCCCCCGCAACCCCAAAAGGGAATAAGCGGTAGAAAATGGATGGATGGATGATATTACTATGATGCATATACTTTCTTTATAATGGCAAAAAAATGTTACGCATTCATTCAAAAATAAATCTGTCATTTTTTTATTGTATTTTCTAAAATATAAAGGATACAGTTTGCAAATTACTGGGATCCGATCTCAGCAGGTCTTTGAAGACTATAGAGCAGGGGTCACCAACCTTTTTGAAACCAATAGATACTTCTTGGGTACTGATTAATGCGAAGTTTGATACACACTTAAATTGCCAGAAATAGCCAATTTGCTCAATTTACCTTTAATAAATAAATCTATATATATATAAAAATTGGTATTTCTGGCTGTCATTCCGTCGTACTTTTTTTTTCCTTTTACGGAAGGTTTTTTGTAGGAAATAAATGATGAAAAAAACACTTAAACTGTTTAAAAGAGGAGAAAACACGAAAACAATTAAAATAACATTTTGAAACAGAGTTTATCTTTAATTTCGACTCTTTAAAATTCAAAATTCAACCGAAATAAAAGGAGAAAAACTAATAATTTGAATCTTTTTGAAAAAATTACAAAAATTATTTGTGGAATATAATTAGTAATGTTTCCTGATTAAGATTAATTTTAGAATTTTTATTACATGTTTTAAATAGGTTAAAATCCAATCAGCACTTTGTTATAATATATAACACATTGGACCAAGCTATATTTCTAAGAAAGACAAATCATTATTTCTTCTAGATTTTCCAGAACTAAAATTTTAAATGAAATTTAAAAGACTTTGAAATAAGATTTACATTTGATTCTACAGATTTTCTAGATTTGCCATAATATTTTTGGGGAATTTTAATCATAAGTTTGAAAAAATATTTCACAAATATTCTTTGTTGAAAAAACAGAAGCTAAAATGAAGAATTAAATCAAAATGTATTTATTATTTGTAACAATTAAAATAAAAAAAATACTTGAACATTGATTTAAATTGTCAGGAAAGAAGAGGAGGGAATTTAAAAGGTAAGAAGGTATATGCGTTTAAAAATCCTTAAATAATTTTTAAGGTTGTATTTTTTCTCTAAAATTGTCTTTCTGAAAGTTATAAGAAGCAAAGTAAAAAAATAAATGAATTTATTTAAACAAGTGAAGACCAAGTCTCTAAAATATTTTCTTGGATTTTCAAATTCGATGAGTTTTGTCTCTCTTAGAATTAAAAATGTCAAGCAAAGCAAGACCAGCTTGCTAGTAAATAAATAAAATTTAAAAAATAGAGGCAGCTCACTGGTAAGTGCTGCTATTTGAGCTATTTTTAGAACAGGCCAGCGGGCTACTCACCTGGTCCTTACGGGCTACCTGGTGGTCGCGGGCACCACGTTGGTGACCCCTGCTATAGAGCATAATCACTAAATTTTACAACAAAAACATATTTTTACATATATTAGCCACACCGGACCATAAGCCACAATTATATACGTTGCAAAATGTTTTATTTGCACAGAAATGTTTTGTAAATGTTTATATACATAGTTTAATTGTTTCCAAACGGTATCTTTAACACGGCAGTAAAAGGGCTGATCAAACAAAACAGATGTCTTCATCATGCACCCACTAGCTGCGGAATCTAGCTCTCCGATCATGTTTCTAGTAAAACTCACACAGATACATTAACAAAGGCATTATTAGACATTATATGTGCTTTTTTTAAAGTTGGCAAAAAGAAAAAAAAGTGTTTTACTGACTATGACAATGTTCTTAGAATCTTGAGATAATGCGAAAAAAAAGCAATAAAAAATCAAATCAATATGTCTAAGGCTTGTATTAATGTATCTTTAACACGGCAGTAAAACGGCTGATCAAACAAAACAGATGTCTTCATCATGGACCCACTAGCTGCGGAATCTAGCTCTCTGATCATGTTTCTAGTAAAACTCACAAAGATACATTAACAAAGGCATTATTAGACATTATTATATGTGCTTTTTTTAAAGTTGGCAAAAAGAAAAAATGTTTTACTCAATATGACAGTAATGTTCTTAGAATCTTGAGATAATGCGAAAAAAGCAATAAAAAAAAATCAAATCAATATGTCTAATAAGGCCTGTATTAATGTATCTTTGAGTTTTACTAGAAACGTGCTTTTGTAAGGTATTGTTTTTTACTTAATATGACAGTAATGTTCTTGGAATCCTGAGATAATACGAAAAACGCAACTCCACGGTGAGGTTTTGGTGAATTTACGAAACTAAAACAATACAAAATATTTGTAAGTTAATAATACTAACAAAAAAACTCGTAAACGTTTTAACATATTGCTTGATTACATTGCAGTCCCAAGTACAAATATGCATTAAAACACTCCTACGGATGGGATCCCGGTTTAGTAAGTATGAATTATTTTAGTTGTATTGTAAACTTAAAAACATTGCTTGGAGCAATGAATGAAGAATCATTTCGACCAAAAACGCTATGAACAGTTCTACTTCCGGTACAGGGCATTAAAACAGGATGTAGATTTTCTACACACAACACTTGCAAAGAGCAACCTCATCCAACAGATAAATAAATAAATGATAAATGGGTTGTACTTGTATAGCGCTTTTCTACCTTTTCTACCATTCACGTTCACACACTGATGGAGGGAGCTGCCATGCAAGGCGCTAACCAGCGCACATGAGGAGCAAGGGTGAAGTGTCTTGCTCAAGGACACAACGGACGTGACGAGGTTGATACTAGGTGGGGATTGAACCAGGGACCCTCAGGTTGCGCACGGCCATTCTCCCACTGTGTCACGCCGTCCTTTAGCACAAACGATAACACACCTTTTCAGTGTGTCTACTTGTGTTAAAGGAAAACTATTGAATGCAAAACATTATGGCCGTTAGCAAAGAAAACTCCATAAATTAACCACACCGTTTTATTAGCCGCAGGGAACAAAACATAGGGAAAAAGTAGCGGTATATAGTCTGGATTTTGAGGTAGCGTTAACATGTATTTTTTCTTATCGTTTTGTTCTATTTTTTAATTGTTGCTTATTGTACAAAATGTCCTTTGTTGAGAATTTTTCAAGTGTCCACAGGAGTTTTTTTGACGAGCAACACATTTAGCATTTTTTTCTAGTGTTATTGGAGACTTTACTCGTGTTTGGAGAGTTTTTACTTCTGGCGCCAAACTTGCTCTGGTTGCTGCACCGACCTTAAATCCTTAAAGGGGAACATTATCACAATTTCAAAAGGGTTAAGAACAATAAAAATCAGTTCCCATTGGCTTATTGTATTTGTTGAAGTTTTTTTCAAAATTTTACCGGTCCGGAATATCCCTAAATAAAGCTTTTAAAGTGCCTTATTTTAGCTATCTTCGAAACCACTATCCATTTTCCTGTGATGTCATACAGTGCTGCCAATGTAAACAAACAATGGGAATACCACAGCAAGATATAGCGACATTAGCTTGGATTCAGACTCGGATTTCAGCGGCTTAAGCGATTCAACAGATTACGCATGTATTGAAACAGATGGTTGGAGTATGAAAGTATTGGAGAAACTGAAGCTATTGAGCGAATAGCTATTGACGCTATTCATAGCCATAGCATGGCCGAATAGCTGCGTTAGCATCGCCGGTAAAATGTGCGGACCAAACGATCAGGACTTTGGCAGTTTGTGATAATGGAGCAACTTAAATCCGTCGATTGGTAAGTGTTTTTTTCGCATTAAATGTAGGTGGAAGGAAACGTAATATAGTTGCAAATGCATCTGCAGGTTATCCATACATCTCTGTGCCATGTCTGTCATCGCCGGTAAATAGCATGCTAGCATCAATTAGCATAGCATGTTAGCATCGATTAGCGTAGCATGTTAGCATCGGTTAGCTGGCAGTCACGCCGTAACCAAATATGTCTGATTAGCACATAAGTCAACATCAACAAAACTCACCTTTGTGATTTCGTTGACTTCATCGTTGCAAATGCATCTGCAGGTTATCCATACATCTCTGTGCCATGTCTGTCATTGCCGGTCAAATGTGAAGACACTACAGCACATTCAATGGGGGTCTGGCGGCAGACACTTTCGCATCTTCGGGGCAACTTGAATCCCTCCCTGTTAGTGTTGTTACACCCTCCGACAACACACCGACGAGGCATGATGTCTCCAAGGTTCCAAAAAATAGTTGAAAAAATGGAAATTAACAGAGCTTATACCCGTGTGGGTAATGTGTAGAAAATGAAAATGGCGGCTGTATTACCTCCGTGATGTCACGTTCTAACGTCATCGCCACCAGAGCAATAAACAGAAACGCTTTTAATATGCCAAAATTCACCCATTTAGAGTTCGGAAATCGGTTAAAAAAATATTTGGTCTTTTTTCTGCAATATCAAGGTATATATTTACGCTTACATAGGTCTGGTGATAACGTTCCCCTTTAAAAGTCATCTTAATATTTGCACATTTCACATTTTATAGATCGCTATCAGAGGGTATATCTCGGACATATTAAAGTACGTCCACGTCGCAGGCAACAGACATGCTGCCTCTACTCCAGCCAATCCAATGCGTATTGCTTACGTCATCACATCGGCAGTGCTGTTCCGGTGGACAAAGTATTTTTTTCTGGCGGTTCAATTTACAGGTATTCACTTATCAATAAGGCCCAGATATAAAATTATATACCAACTTATGTTGTCACGACCCGCTTGTGTTAAAGGGGAACATTATCACCAGACCTATGTAAGCGTCAATATATACTTTGATGGTGCAGAAAAAAGACCATATTTTTTTTCTCAACTCATTACAAACACTGGGTCTCAACTCTGTTATTTTCCATTTTTTCAACTATTTTTTGAAACCTTGGAGACATGTCTCGTCGGTGTGTTGTCGGAGAGTGTAACAACACTAACAGGGAGGGATTCAAGTTGCACCACTGGCCCGAAGATGCGAAAGTGTCTGCCGCCAGACCCCCATTGAATGTACCAAAGTGTCTCCACATTTTGCCGGCGATGACAGACTTGGCACAGAGATGTATGGATAACCTGCAGATGCATTTGCAACGATAAAATCAACGAAATCACAAAGGTGAGTTTTGTTGATGTTGACTTATGTGCTAATCAGACATATTTGGTCGCGGCGTGACTGCCAGATAATCGATGTTAACATGCTATGCTAATCGATGCTAACAAGCTATTTACCGGCGGTGCTAAAGCAGACATGGCACACAGATGTATGGATAACCTGCAGATGCATTTGCAACTATATTACCTTTCCTTCCACCCACATTTAATGCGAAAAAAACACTTACCAATCGACGGATTTAAGTTGCTCCAGTGTCACGAGATGCAAAAGTCCTGATCGTTTGGTCCGCACATTTTACCGGTGATGCTATCGCAGCTATTCGGCCATGCTATGGCTATGAATAGCGTCAATAGTTATTCGCTCAATAGCTTCAGTTTCTTCTTCAATACTTTCATACTCCAACCATCTGTTTCAATACATGCATAATCTGTTGAATCGCTTAAACCGCTGAAATCTGAGTCTGAATCCGAGCTAATATTGCTATATCTTGCTGTAGTATCTGCCATTGTTTACATTGGCAGCACTGTATGATGTCACAGAGAAATGGATAGTCGCATCGCAAATAGCGAACGTCAAGCACTTTAAAGCTTTTTTTTAGGGATATTCCGGGACTGGTAAAATTTTGAAAGAAACTTCTAAAAATACAACAAGCCACTGTGAATTGATTTTTATTGTTTTTAACCCTTTTGAAATTGTGATAATGTTCCCCTTTAATGTTTACGTGTGTATGTTATTCATTGTTCCTATGATCGCGAACATACTGCGCCTGAAAGGGGATTGGCGAAGAATGAGGAAGCGTTAATTTGTGCACGGGAGGGAACACATGTTTGAATTGGGCCGATTGTTGGCATAAGATTGACAATAAAAATTAAAGAGCGTCTGAGTTTTGTGTCTTTTTCTGCAGGCTAATATACATTATATAATACAAAACCCAAAACCAGTGACGTTGGCATGTTGTGTAAATATTAAATAAAAACAGAATACAGTGATTTGCAAATCCTTTTCGACCTATATTCAATTGAATAGACTGCAAAGACAAGACACTTAACATTCGAACGAGAAAACTAAATATTGTTTGCAAATATTAGCTCATTTGGAATTTGATGCCTGCAAAATGTTTCAAATAAGCTGGCACAAGTGGCGAAAAAGACTGAGAAAGTTGAGGAATGCTCATCAAACACTTATTTGGAACATCCCGCAGGTGAACAGGATAATTGGGAACAGGTGGGTGCCATGATTGGGTGTAAAAGCAGCTTCCATGAAATGCTCAGTCATTCACAAACAAGGAAGGGGCGAGGGTCACCACTTTGTGAACAAATGCCCAAGCAAATTGTCAAACAGTTTCAGAACAACATTTCTTAACCAACTATTGGACGGAATTTAGGTATTTCACCATCTACTGTCCGTAATATCAAAAAGTTCAGAGTATCTGGAGAAATCACTGCATATAAGCGATGATATTACAGGCCTTCAAACCTTCAGGCAGTACAGCATCAAAAAGCGACAGTGTGTAAAGGATATCACCACATGGGTTCAGGAACACTTCTGAAAACCACTTTCAGTAACTACAGTTTTTCGCTATATCCGTAAGTGCAAGTTAAAACTACTACGCAAAGCGAAAGCCATTTATCAACAACACCCAGAAACGCTGCAGGTTTCGTTGGGCCCCGAGCTCATCTAAGACAGACTGATGCAAAGTGTAAAAGCAATCTGTGGTCTGACGAGTCCACATTACAATTTGTTTGTGGAAACTGTGGATGTCATGTCCTCCACAACAGAGAACCATCCGGATTGTTCTTAGCTCAAATTTGTAGCTTAGAATAGAATAGAATAGACTTTATTGAGATTATATTTACATATAACAAGATTAAAGACTCCAATTTAAGGTGTGGTCGTGGGAACAAATATAGGGTAAAATAACACAAGAGGGGATAAAGGAAAAACTAACAATTGAAATAAACAGACTACTATCCAAAAAAAGAACAGGCAATCCTGTACAATATACAAAACACTATAGAAATACAAAATACTGTACAATATACAGAACAAGACAAGAGTACCGAATTAATAAATAACAATCAGTGTTGGACGTATTGCACAGTAGTGTATTAAGGGCACAATGGTATGGGGGTGTATTAGTGCCCAAGGCACGGGTAACTTACACATCTGTGAAGGCACCATTAAATGCTGAAAGGTACATACAGGTTTTGGAGCAACATATGTTGCCATTCAAGCAACGTTATCATGGACGCCCCTGCTTATTTCAGCAAGACAATGCCAAGCCATGTGCTACAACAGCGTGGCTTCATAGTAAAAGAGTGTGGGTACTAGACTGGCCTGCCTGTAGTCCAGACCTGTCTCCCATTGAAAATGTGTGGCGCATTATGAAGCCTAACATACCTCAACGGAGACCCCGGACTGTTGAACAACTTAAGCTGTACATCAAGCGAGAATAGGAAAAAAATATCCTCGAGAAGCTTCAAAAATGTATCTGCTCAGTTCCCAAACGTTTACTGAGTGTTGTCAAAAGGAAAGGCCATGTAACAAAGTGGTAAAAATGCCCCTGTGCCATTTTTTTTGCAATGTGTTGCTGCCATTAAATTCTGAGTTAATAATTATTTGCAAAAAAAATATGTTTCTTAGTTGAAATAATAAATATGTTGTCTTTGCAGTCTATTCAATTGAATATACGTTTAAAAGGATTTGCAAATCATTATATTCTGATTTTATTCACAAAATACACAACGTGCCAATTTCACTGGTTTGGGGATTTGTACTTTAATTTGTTTTTATTGTTAAAAATAAACAACCTCATATTTAATGTGTGGCGACTTTTATTTTTCCGTGTCATGCCGTCACGATCAATTACATGCGAATGAGACTCTGTACTGAGACACTTCAAAGACCAGAAGTCCTTATTTTTAAACCTTGATTTGCCAACCAAGTTCATTTTACAAACTTTGCGATTTATAGATAAATATAAACATGTGTTTTTTTGTACAAGCCTTGTGTGGAAGGCTTCTCGCCGCCCTCGTGCAGGTTCCAGGGATTATTAAGTAATGAAATCGCTTGAGCAGGTTTTACTTGCATTTATTTTCCAATAAAGCTGTCATTCATACGCTCTGCCACAATAGTCTTGCGTGTGCTTTTCAGCAATCGTCCCGTTTGTCCTCCACATCTGTTCGTGATCCAACTCCACCTCCAACTACCTGTCCTTTCTGACAGCTGCCTTTTTAACAGAACGACAGGTGATTAGATGAACACTTTCAGCTGTGTCATCCACTCACCTGTCGCCAACCTCCAATCCGGCCCTGCCACACCCCGCTTCCCTGCAGGTGCGCGGGCCACGCCCACCACACCTTGTCTCAGTCAGTACCTGTCCATGCATGATTTCTACAATAATTTAGTTTCTTCCATTTTTACACCTACCTGTGAATTCCCAGTTTCCATTCTCTGTCTCTAATGCAATTGTTGGCCATATGCTGTGTGCCTCCCTTACTCTGGTTATTTCAGCTTATCGAGCTATGTGGGAATGTAATTAGAAGAAGAGAATGCTACAAGTGAATATCTTTCAAGCTCTGAATCTAACCTATTACTACTCTCTGCTATTTGGTGATGTTGGTCATGTTTTAATATGTTTAAATGACACTTGTGGTTATTGGAATCATACCAGACATACAAAAAGATCATTATTTTGGTGAACTGCTTGGAAGAATTACTGTTGAAGGGGCCCTAATGTACAAAACCACCTTTTTTTTACCTATTGGTACCTGCTTGTTGTGTACTTTGAATCTGCATAAGTCCTGAAAATAAAAAAATTAAAAAAATGGAGGCATTGCGGAGATATTTGTAAAACTATTTTGCCTTCCTTCATACTTCAGGGGAAATTGGAATTTGCACCACTTAGTGACCTTTTTACGAATTGTGATGTCAGCAGATTATCCATATAAGGTAGAGATGTACCTAAAGTGCTTTGCGCCATTGTAGTCCGACGCTGTAGTCAATAAGCTCCTTCTTATGTATGGCTACGTTGGTAGAGTGGCCGTGCCAGCAACTTGAGGGTTCCAGGTTCGATCCCCGCTTCTGCCATCCTAGTCACTGCCGTTGTGTCTTTGGGCAAGACACTTTACCCACCTGCTTCCAGTGCCACCCACACTAGTTTAAATGGAACTTAGTTATTGGGTTTCACTATGTAAAGCGCTTTGAGTCACTAGAGCATGGGTGTCAAACTCTTAATTTGGCCCTTGAGGCAATATCAATTTAGCATTAGAGCTGGCCCGCCGGTGTTATACAGCGTTGGTGCCGCTGTAACACCGCATTCACCGCTAATACTCATACTTGCCAACCCTCCTAATTTTCCCGGTAGACTCCCGAAGTTCAGTGCCGCTCCCGAAAATCTCCAGGGGCAACAGTTCTCCCGAATTTCTACCGATTTCCACCTGGACAACTATATTGGTGGCGTGCATTTAAGGCACTGCCTTTAGCGTTCTCTACAACCTGTTGTCACGTCCGCTTTTCCTCCATACTAACCGCGTGTCACATAATATTTGTGGCTTTTACACACACACACACACACACACACGCACAAGTGAATGCAAGGCATACTTGGTCAACAGCCATACAGGTCACACTGAGGGTGGCCGTATAAACAACTTTAGCACTATTACAAATATGCGCCATACTGTGAACCCACACCAAACAAGAATGACAAACACATTTCGGGTGAACATCCGCACCGTAACACAACAGAACAAATACCCAGAACCCCTTGCAGCACTAAATCTTCCGGGAAAATTCCAGCAAACTGACCAATAATTAACATTTTATTCATGCATTTTCTCTTGCTACTTCAAGGCTTGAATGTTTGGTTCATTCATTGTTGTTGTTTTTTTTTTTTTAATAATTTATTATTAGCCTGTGGAAAAAATTTGATATTTTCATCAGAAGATTGCAAATAGAAAAAAAAGGCATAACATTTTTATTTAAATTTTATTTGATATGCCATTGATATTTTTTTAATCATTATTATTATTATTTGAAACTGGATTTTGCATGTCACTAAAGTTATATAAGCCTTACTTGTTCAATAATAAATGCAAAACTTGTTTGGGTCCCTATTAAAAGGTTAATTTGTTCAACCTTGGCCCGCCGCTTTGTTCCGTTTAAAATTTTGGCACACTCCATATTTGAGTTTGACACCCCTGCACTAGAGAAAAGCGCTATATACTTCACTTCTTTATTCTATTCTCTAGTTATGGGGCAGACTGGCTCGTATATGCACATGCATTCTCCGCTGTAGCCATTTCCGACACAAATTAGGGTATAGTTTGAACTTACACCTACCTAGTGGTTAGAGTGTCCGCCTTGAGATCGGTAGGTTGTGAGTTCAAATCCCGGCCGAGTCATACCAAAGACTATAAAAATGGGACCCATTACCTCCCTGCTTGGCACTCAGCATTAAGGATTAGAATTGGGGGTTAAATCACCATAAATGATTAGCTGCCCACTGCTCCCCTCTTCTCCTAGGGGGTGATCAAGGGTGATGGGTCCAATACAGAGCATAATTTCACTACATCTAGTATGTGTGTGACAATCATTGGTACTTTAACTTTAACTTTACGCTATATTTGGCCACCCATGTCATAATCACTTGGCCCGGCCACAGGTGTCGCCACCTCATCACAGGGCCAACACAGATAGACAGACAACATTCACACTCACATTCACACACTAGGGCCAATTTAGTGTTGCCAATCAACCTATCCTCAGGTGCAGGTTTTATGGAGGTGGTAGGAAGCCGGAGTCCCCGGAGGGAAACCACACAGTCACGGGGAGAACATGCAAACTGCACACAGAGAGATCCCGAGCCCTGGATTGAATTTAGGACTACTCAGAATGTCGTCGCAACGACCAACAGAAAAAGACAGGTTTTAAATAACAGTGTTATTTAAAGCCTGTCTTTTTCTGTTGGTCGTTGCGACGACATTCTGTCAGGACATGGACTATGGGGTGTTTGTTTGTTTGTTTGTTTGTTCAACCGAAATGCAAGAATAGAAGTGGACATGGCGTGAAGGTAAGGACATAAATAAATGTTACTATCAAAAAGGAAAAAAAAAGGATGCAAACAAAAGGCGCGCACAAGGCGGAGAATGAACTTGGCTTTGAAAACAGTAAACTAGCACGTGGGCAAAAGCTATGGACATGAAAATGAAAACACTTACTGTGACAGGAAAATAGACAAAACTCACTTGGCATGGAACTATTGTAGCATGGGTAACATGGATAGCAGAAGTCCAACAGAGTTAATGTCGTCACAACAGAAAAAGTGACATGACATGATTGGTGACAGGTGTGTGAATCCAAACGTGGAACAGGTGAAACAAATGGAAACAAGACAAGGGAGTGAAAAAGCAGGAACTAAAAAGAGTCCAAAAACCAAACAGAACATACCTTAAACAAAACATGATCCCAGACATGACAGTTACAGGACCAAACATTGGTCATATTCAAAGTTGTCATGCGTATTTCCTGAGTTTATAAACATAATGTGAATTTTTAAAAAAGGAAAAAAGATTTTGCGACGATAAAAAAATATCAATGTAATCATAGTAGTATCGACTAGATACGCTATTGCACTTGGTATCATTACAGTGGAAGTCAGATGTAGATCCACCCATGGCATTTGTTTACATTCAGGCACGTGCTGGCTTATGATAGCGGTGATGCCGGTGAGCTATTGTAGTGAAGCATGTTTAGATCTTCCTCGTCCTGCATGGATGATACTTGTAAGGAACATAATTTTTTTGTCGCCATGGAGGCAAAGATTAGTGATTTAGAAGTAGCTAAAACACTGCCACTTCCTGAAGCCGTTTCAGTGTTATAACTTCACCTTTATCTTTTAGTTTTTAGGCCAAAATGCATCTGTTCTCCCTTTTCTGTCTACACACTGTGTCTGCTTGTAAGTACTCTGTGATTGTGCGCTGCCAAACATGCTCCCTCTGCCCGTAAAACCAGCAATGTCACGACGTGACGACACACCGTCATGCCCTATAAAAGAATCAAGCAAAAAATATGGGGAACCGGTACTTTTCAGAGTATAGTACCGTTTTTGATTCATTAGTTCTGGGATACTATACTACAAACCCCGTTTCCATATGATTTGGGAAATGTTTTTTGATGTAAATATAAACGGAATCCAAAAAATTTGCTAATCATTTTCAACCCATAATCAGTTGAATATGCTACAAAGACAACATATTTGATGTTCAAACTGATAAACATTTTTTTTTTTGCAAATAATCATTAACTTTAGAATTTGATGCCAGCAACACGTGACAGAGAAGTTGGGTAAGGTGGCAATAAATACTGATAAAGTTGAGGAATGCTCATCAAACACTTATTTGGAACATCCCACAGGTCTGCAGGATAAATTGGGAACAGGGGGGTGCCATGATTGGGTATAAAAACAGCTTCCCAAAAATGCTCAGTCTTTCACAAGAAAGGATGGGGCGAGGTACACCACTTTGTCCACAACTGCGTGAGCAAATAGTCAAACAGTTTAAGAACAACCTTTCTCAAAGTCCAATTGCAAGAAATTTAGGGATTTCAAAATCGACGGTGCATAATATCAAAAGGTTCAGAGAATCTGGAGAAATCACTCCACGTAAGCGGCATGGCCGGAAACCAACATTGAATGACCGTAACCTTCGATCCCTCAGACGGCACTGTATCAAAAATCAACCTCAATCTCTAAAGGATATCACCACATGGGCTCAGGAACACTTCAGAAAACCACTGTCTCTAAAAATATGACATGATAGTGTCTGCTATTAGAGACGTAATATTTCTGCCAATATTATAGCGGACATCATGTCAGTTTGACGCAATGTGCGCTCGTCCTCATGGGAAATGTGGTCTTCTTCTGGCAAAACGCTACCGCTTTGGTCCACTGGCGCCGCCAAAATCAACCAAAACTGAAAGTTTTTATGAGGATTTCTTCATCCAAACAAGACATTTTAAACCAGTGGTTCTTAACCAGGGTTCGGTGAGTCGGCCTCAGGGGTTCGGTGGAGCCTCCACTCAAGCCACACCCGAATCATCGTGTACATAAAAACTTCTCCCTATCGGAAAATCAGGGATACGGCAACAGCAGAACCCAAACTGATTTGCAGGTGTGTTATTTGTTAAAGGGGAACATTATCACCAGACCTATGTAAGCGTCAATATATACCTTGATGTTGCAGGAAAAAGACTATGTATTTTTTTTAACCGATTTCGGAACACTAAATGGGTGAATTTTGACGAATTAAACGCCTTTCTGTTTATCGGTCTTGTAGCGATGACGTCAGAACGTGACGTCACCGAGGTAATACAGACGCCATTTTCACATTACAAACATGGGATCTCAGCTCTGTTATTTTCCGTATTTTCGACTATTTTTTGGAACAACACTAACAGGGAGGGATTCAAGTTGCACCACTGGCAAGAAATCTGCCGCCAGACTCCATTGAATGTGCCGGAGTGTCTGCACATTTTACCGGCAATGCTAAGACAGACATGGCACAGAGATGTATGGATAACCTGAAGATGCATTTCCAACGATAAAGTCAACAAAATCACAAAGGTGAGTTTTGTTGATGTTATTGACTTATGTGCTAATCAGACATATTTTGGTCGCGGCGTGCTAACATGCTATGCTAATCAATGCTTACATGCTATTTACGCTACTTGTATGTACATTTGAAACTAGATACCCACATTTAATGCGGAACAAACACTTACCAATCGACAGATTTAAGTTGCTCCAGTGTCACAAGATGCGAAAGTCCTGATCGTTTGGTCTGCACATTTTACCGGCGATCCTAATAAGGCAGCCATGCTATGAGCCACTTCGTTAGGTACACCCGTGCTATGGCCGAATAGCATCAATAGCCATTAACTCAATAGCTTCAGTTTCTTCTTCGATTTCGTTTTCGCTATCTGCCTCCATACTCCAACCATCTGTTTCAGTACATGCGTAATCTGTTGAATAGCTTAAGTTGCTGAAATCCGAGTGGAATCCGAGCTAATGTCGTTATATCTTGCTGTGCTATTCGCCATTGTTTGTTTACATTGGCAGCACTGTATGACGCCACAGGGAAATGGAGAGTCGTATCGCAAATAGCGAAAATCAAGCACCTTAAAGCTTTTTTTAGGGATATTCCGGGAGATGTAAAATTTTGAAAAAAACTTCGAAAAATAAAACAAGCCACTGGGAACTGATTTTTATTGATTTTAACCCTTTTAAAATTGTGATAATGTTCCCCTTTAAGAGTTCATGCACTGTGTTGGTTTTGTTCTTTGAACAAGGTGATGTTCACTCCCAATTCATTTTGTGCACCAGTAAAAGATTATATAACTCTGTCTTGAATTTGAAAAACATTTTATTTTTCCCTAAAGAAGGTGGATGCACATATGAAACTGGTGGGGTTCAGTACCTCCAACAAGGTTAAGAACCACTGTTTTGGACAATTGTACGCGTCCAACTTAGTGGGAATACCTTGCGGAAGATCTGTTCCTAGAACTAGAACAGTGACCACACAAATGTAGAAAGAACATCTGGTAGGAAGAAGAAGAAGAGAGCAAGTTTGACAGACTCCATCGCTTCTATAAATATTCAGGCTTTTCATGCTCGCGTTGCCTGTGCAGAGGTAACACGTCTCTTGGAGAGATTGGACTTTGTCGGCTGTGTGTGGAATAAATCCTTGCAGGTTCTTTTTGTCTGGCTTTATTTTTTTTGCGACTTCTGTCAGTCTCAAAGCTAAGAAGTCATAAAGTAGCATTAGTTGTCAAGATGGCGGACATGTGGAATTAGGATGTCCTGCAGGGAGACCAAGGAGAGACCAGGAGCAGTTTAGTGACATCATGCACGGTTTTCTTGTGCTAAAAATGCCAATTAGCGCTGCAAACACAACGCCGCGTCTTCATGAACGGGATGGCTGAGTGCATCTGCTCGTCCAGCAGGTTGCTCTTGTGAGTAATCAGGCCGTTTTGCGTCCAAACGCCGCCCGTGAAAAGCGATGGAGGCAGAGGCGATGGCGGGCTGCGGCGCTGGAAACAACGCTATCAAAGGCGCTTCTTCAAAGCGGAGCATCCTCGTCTCCTGGGTAATTTGCTATCCCGCATTCTTCCCACTTCAAAGCGGTGCTGTGTGTTGGAATGCTGCGAGTGGGAGTGTTGGCGTGGAGGCGGTGCGGGGCAAGAAAAATGGGGGGTATGGAGAGGATGGGTCGGGGGGGGATGAGATTCCTCTAATAAATGCTGACACCAGACCTGACTGATATGAGATTCTGGGAAGGGTTTGATTTGGTATTGCCTTTGAAACTTTTACGATGTCCTTCAGAGCGGCCGCCCCCCTGCCCCCAACTACACCCCCCACCTCCACCACCAGATCCATGCTCCAGGCCAGGGAGGAGATCACCAACTGCTTGACCAAATATGAGAAAACCACTCAGGAGCTCATTATGGGGATTTTTATCTGGTGGAAAATTTGTACATTAACTTATTCAACAATCCCCCAAACACACATACATACATATATTAATATGCATATATATATATATATATATATATATATATATATATATGTATATGTATATGTGTGTACAGTATGCATAGATAAATATGTGTATAAATGTGTGTGCATATATATATATTTATATAGATAGACAGATATACAAACATAAAATATATATATGTATGTATATTGTATATATACACACATATGTTTGTGTGTATACCGTATGTATATAGATGTATACGTGTACATATGTATTGATAAAAATGTGTATATATGTATAAATATGTGTGTATATATGTATATATATAAATGCGCATATATATAGATGTACAGTATATATAGATATGTATACATACCATACATACATACATACATGTACACACGTATACAGTATGTATGGATAAATATATGTGTATAAATATATGTGTGTATGCATATTTATATAGATCAATAAACATACAAATATGCATATTTTGTGTGTATATACATATATATATATATATATATATATATATATATATATATATATATATATATATATATATATATATATATATATATATATATATACACACACCGTATTTCCTTGAATTGCCACCGGGGCGCTAATTATTTTAAAACCTCTTCTCACTCCGGCACTGTCATGGTCCATGTCTTGGACCATGTCATGTTCTGTTTTATTATCACCCTGTTGTGTTATTTGAAGTCCTTAGTTCCCGGTGGCACTTCCTGGTTTTGTTCCGCTGTCATAGTTACCCATTTTGTGTCACCTGTCTGTTGTTTGTCGTCAGGCATCTGATTTGTTTATTTTGTCTTCTATTTAAGACCGCCTTTGTTTTACATTCGTTCTTGGACTCTTGTTTGCTCTCACGCAACAGTTGATGCCGCTCGTCCTGCATTGTGGTAATCTATTTTAGTATACTTGTTAGCTTCCACGTTATTCCTGTTTTGTTTATGTCCCTAGCTTCCACGCTAGCGCTTTTTTTTCCTTCTAGCTCCCACGCCAGTTCTGTTGGTTTTTGGTAGTGCCTTTGTGCAAGTGTCTTTGTTTTTAGTTTGTTTTATTGCATACATAAATTCTCATTCCTACCTTTACACTGTGTCCATCTTCGCTGCACCCACGGGAGAACGCAAAACCTCGCCACGATCCCAGCTTACCGTCACATGCACTTACCAAAGGTATGCAGTAAAAATTTTAATCTTATGTAAGCTTGGACCTTAAATCCTACTGAATAGCTCTTAATCCTCTTCCCTTTATGTGATTTCCAATTACCGGTATTGAAATCAGCCTCCTCCATTTTGAAAATGATGACAGGGAAAGTGTCACTCGTGACATCACGAGTTGGACCAGGCGGTAATACTAAGCATGCGCTAATTGTTTTGGTAATTGTTTTATCCGGCAGTAAGTTGGGAAATTGTGTTAGATGTAAATATAAACGGAATACAATGATTAGCAAATCCTTTTCAACTCATATTCAGTTGAATGCACTACAAAGACAAGATATTTGATATTCAATCTCATAAACTTTTTTTTTTTTTTTGCAAATAATAATTAACTTAGAATTTCATGGCTGCAGCACGTGCCAAAGTAGTTGGGAAAGGGCATGTTCATCACTGTGAATCATCACCTTTTCTTTTAACAACACTCAATAAACCTTTGGGAACTAAGGAGACACATTTTTGAAGCTTTTCAGGAGGAAATCTGTCCCATTCTTGTTTTATGTACAGCTTAAGTTGTTCAACAGTCCGGGGTCTCCGTTGTGGTATTTTAGGCTTCATAATGCGCCACACATTTTCAATGGAAGACAGGTCTGGACTACAGGCAAGCCAGTCTAGTACCCGCACTTTTTTACTATGAAGCCACGCTGTTGTAACAAGAGACTTGGCATTGTCATGCTGAAAAAGCAAGGGCGTCCATGATAACGTTGCTTGGATGACAACATATGTAGCTCCAAAACCTGTATGGACCATTCAGCATTAATGGTGCCTTCACAGATGTGTAAGTTACCCATGCCTTGGCCACTAATACACCCCCATACCATCACAAATGCTGGCTTTTCAACTTTGCACCAAGAACAGTCCTGATGGTTCTTTTCCTCTTTGGTCCGGAGGGCACGACGTTCACCGATTCCAAAAAACAATTTGAAATGTGGACTTATTGGACCACAGAACGCTTTTACACTTTGCATCAGTCCATTTTAGCTGAGCTCGGGCCCAGCGAAGCCTGCGGCGTTTCTGGGTGTCGTTGATAAATGGCTTTGGCTTTGCTTAGTAGTCGTAAGTTGCACTTACAGATGTAGCGACAAACTGTAGTTACTGACAGTGGTTTTCTGAAGTGTTCCTGAGCCCATGTGGTGATATCCATGGTGAAATTCTTAAATTTCTTGCAATTGCCCTTTGAGAAATGTTGTTCTTAAACTGTTTGATAATGTGCTCACGCATTTGTTCACAAAGTGGTGACCATTTCCCAATCCTTGTTTGTGAATGACTGAGCATTTCACGGAAGCTGCTTTCATACCCAATCATGGCACCCACCTGTTCCCAATTAGCCTGCACACCTGTGGGATGTTCCAAATAAGTGTTTGATGAGCATTCCTCAACTTTATCAGTATTTATTGCCACCATTCCCAACTTCTGTGTCACGTGTTGCTGGCATCAAATTCTAAAGTTAATGATTATTTGCAACAACAAAAAAAGTGTTTATTAGTTTGAACATCAAATATGTTGTCTTTGTAGCATATTTAACAGAATATGGGTTGAAAATGATTTGCAAATTTTTGTGTTCCGTTTATATTTACATCAAACAGAATTTCCCAAATCATATGGAAACGGAGTTTGTATATCCATCCATCCCATCCATCTATTTCCTACCGCTTATTCCCTTTTAGGGTCGCGAGGGTCTGCTGGCGCCTATCTCAGCTACAATCGGGCGGAAGGCGGGGTACACCCTGGACAAGTCGCCACCTCATCGCAGGGCCAACACAGATAGACATATATACATATATTGGGAATTTTGTTTCATAAATGTCTTTCAATGTAAAAACTGGTATAATTATGAAAAATGACTTGTTAGAAGTTATTTATCTTCCTCCATAACTGTTCTCATTAAAAAAGCAGAACCTATGGAAAGGTCAGAGTTCTTGTGTTGGTGCTTTGTCATCGTCGTCTTCATCACCACCATCATCATCATCATCATGGTGTGTGTTAATGATCCTGGCAGGAAGCTGCTTGGCATTCCGCGGGATTTAGCAGTGACGGCGCTCTCCAGATGGCGAGAGGGGGAAAAAAACAGGCTGGTCGGGATCTTAAATGATGCCGGAGGCTTTGCAAACACACTGTTGATGGTATCGTCGTCAAAGCAGGACATGCGCTCGTCCTCGCTGTCAACGTTGTCATGCGACATGGAGGCTGGCAGTTCAGAAGGTTCATAACGAACATCCGCCGACGTTGCGACCGCTAATGAGATGCGCTGCCGAGCTCCACCAAGATAAAAGCATCTTCCCACGTGCTTGTCTCTCCCTTCCACCAGGAACTGGAAGATGTGAATTGAAGAATGTTCAACATCTTTGTCATTCCGGATATTCTCTCACATGTCTGCATCTGCCTATTTTCCCAGAGAAGCATCAAAGCGGGTTCTTCTTCTGCTGTTTGATTGCGTTGCCAAAGGATGGATGTGTGCTGCTTGCCAGATGTTTGCATGCGTGGATGGGGAGACCATTGATCTTTGCACGTATGGCATGAAAGTTACAACAATAGTTATCGTATTTGCAGTAAAAAAGTGTCCCCAGAGCGGGTTTATGAGCACCCAACGGGAAGGAAAGCTTTCATCTGCGGCAATTGTTTGCTCCCACCAACAAAAAAAGGCTGTTGTTATGGTATTGTTACTGTATCGCGAAAAAATAACAGTAGTCCTTTCTGCATTGATATGTGGTCAAAAATAGTAATAGCACATGCTACTGATAAAAGATCATGATAGTAATACAAAACCCGTTTCCATATGAGTTGTGAAATTGTTTTAGATGTAAATATAAACGTAGTACAATGATTTGCAAGTCATTTTCAACTCATTTTCAGCTACAAAGACAACATATTTGATGTTCAAACTGATAAACATTATTTTTTTGCAATTAATCAATAACTTTGGAATTTGATGCCGGCAACACGTGACAAAGAAGTTGGGAAAGGTGGCAGTAAATACTGATAGAGTTGAGGAATGCTCATCAAACACTTATTTGGAACCTCCCACAGGTGTGCAGGCTGATTGTTGAGTTTACGGAGAAGTGATTTTTCACTGGGGCGGTATAGCTCGGATGGTAGAGCGGCCGTGCCAGCAACTTGAGGGTTGCAGGTTCGATCCCCGCTCCCGCCATCTTAGGCACTGCCGTTGTGTCCTTGGGCAAGACACTTTACCCTACCTGCTCCCAGTGCCACCCACACCGGTTTAAATGTAAAAATTAGATATTGGGTTTAACTATGTAAAGTGCTTTGAGTCACTAGAGCAGGGGTGTCAAACTCAAATACAGAGTGGGCCAAACTTTAAAACTGAATGAAGCCGCGGGCCGAGGTTGAACAAATTAATCCTTTAATAGGGACCCAAACAAGTTTTGCATTGAATATTGACCAAGAAAGGCTTATATAACTTTATAGTGACATGCAAAATCGAGTTTTAAATAATAATTGACAAATATCAATGGCATGTCCAATGAAATAAAAATACAAATTGAATGCCTCTTTTCGGCGGCGGGTTTGAGTTGGGTCTGGGTTTGGTGGTAGCGGGGGTGTATTAAGTAGCGTACCGGAAGAGTTAGTGATGCAAGGGGTTCTGGCTATTTGTTCGGTTGTGTTTATGTTGTGTTACGGTTCGGATGTTCTCCCAAAATGTGTTTGTCATTCTTGTTTGCTGTGGGTTCACAGTGTGGCGTATATTTGTAACAGTGTTGAAGCTGTTTATACGGCTACCCTCAGTGTGACCTGTATGGCTGTTGACCAAGTATGCCTTGCATACACTTGTGTGTGTGTATGAGCCGCATATATTATGTGAGTGGGCCGGCACGCTGTTTGTATGGAGGAAAAGCGGACGTGGCGACATGGAGAGAACGCCAAAGGCAGTGCTTTTACGGCCCGCCCCCAATATTATTGTCCGGGTTGAAATCGAGAGAAATTCGGGAGGGGCACTGAACTTCGGGAGTCTCCTGGGAAAATTGGGAGGGTTGACGAGTATGAGTATTAGTGGTGAATGCGGTGTTACAGCGGCGGGCCAGCTCTAATGTTAATTTGAAATTGCCAAATTTGGCCCACGGGCCAGAGTTTGACACCCATGCACTAGAGAAAAAGCGCTATATAAATATAATTCACTTCACACTTCACTGGGATCTGCCTTCAAGCTAAAGTCAAACATCGTCACAAATGCAGCCTCAAATCAACTATCGAAGCCTCCCACCTCCGACTCGGCTCCTCTCACACCAATCTACGACAGAGGAGTCCATTCAGAGGTACAATACACGATCTTATGTATTTCAAAATTTTTATATTTTGAATTCTGGTTAATCCATTTGTTGGCCTATTTTTGTATATATATACATATATATATATATATATATATAAAATGTGGACTGGATTTGAGTGATGTGGGCATTTTCTATATGAACAAGTGGAATGGATTGGATACCGACGCACTGAAGGGGTTTGCTGCCTTACGCTATGAAGTGAGGGGAAACTGAGTGAATAATGACAGGTTATTTGATTATTTATTTTAAACTCTTATTCGGGCCACTTTAAATTGAATATTTCAGCAAGTATTTGTAAAAAAAAAAAAGAAAATAAATAAAAATGAAATTAAACATAACGCCAAATTATTTTGGGGGGGCTTAAGAATATTTTAGGGGGGTTTGAGCCCCCCTAAAATAAGCCTAGTGGCGCCCCTGGGTGTCATTTAACCAGTTGTAAGTCAACATACCGTTCCATATCATTTCAAGTTATGAAAATATTTTATAAAGGTTGAAAAGTTACTTAGTGATGCTTCAATGTTGCTAATCAATATGAATGCGTTGTTTTTTTATTGAGTTAATTGTATTTTTTAGTATGAAATGGTTTAAGTCTGTCAACAAATGTTTAAAGTTTAGATAAGGATACTTTCTTTAGCACATCGATGCACTAAAAGTATTTTCTTTCACATACTAAAATTGAATGTTAACATTGTAAGATCAAATCAACTATCGAAGCCTCCCACCTCCGACTCACACCAATCTACGACTGACGAGTCCATTCAGAGGTACAATACACGATCTTATGTATTTCAACGTTTTTATATTTTGAATTCTGGTAATCCATTTGTTGGCCTATTTTTGTTTATAATCCAAAAGTGTGCAAGAATTTGACATATGTGTAAACTTGTATACATAAATTTCATCACATGATACATTTTTATGAAAATATTTGCTAATAAATGTGAAATTTTGGTCAGGAGAATATTGTTGGATTTTGACTCAAAATAGCAGGAAATGCATCCTAAACTAACATAGATTTCAAATTCTTTCTGGGGGGGCATGCCCCCAGACCCCCCTAGCAGGCGAGTGCACAATTTGACACATGAAACGTGACAAATTGCGGGAGTTGCACTATCTGCAGGCAGGGATGTCCAAACTACAGCCCATGGGCCAGGTGCTGCTCGCTGGCATCTTCAAATTGGCCCACGAGACATCATGAGTCTAACAAAGCAAGGAGTGCTTTCAGATTAATCTTAAATACCATTGATTGCTTCATATTTGTTGCAATCTTGCAGGCACAATGTAAGTAAATCAGATCAATGACCCTTGGAAGTACTTTGAAATAATCGCACAGCATTTACTTCTATGATATAATCCAAACAACCTTCCCTAGTCAAGGTGCAAAAAAAACCCACATAAAAGTCAACACACGTGGACACACAACACAACTGAACATTGTGAATATTATGAAAAATGTCCAAACATCATAAAACATTTCACAATTACGCCCTTTAAAATCTAGTAGAGTGCAAGATGGTAAAAAAGTAAAACACCCTCTCCACACTTATCAATGTTTGGTGCATTTTAGCTGCTTTATATTTCTGATTAATTACAAATTTCATTACTTCAGTCGTCACCGAAGTAAAGAAGGTAGGAGTCAAACTTTTATATACTCTAAATATCCAATGATATTAATCATATGTCATAGATCCACCCAGGAATGAGGCTATTTGAATCCCTTCATTACTGTATATTTCAATATTTGATGTCATGGTATTGAAATTGTACCACAAAAGATAACAATACAGTTCTTTTTACGTTTAAATGTCATCATAAAAGTTCGTAGGAAATAACATTAAAAGGAAATGACAATAATTGTAGTAAATAATAATAATTTTCTTTGCAAATAGGCTAACTTAACTTGATGTTGATGTTTACAGGGAAATGTAATGTTAGCGCTTTAGTACACAAATATGTTTTTTTAATGATTTTAATGATGTTTGAAGTGCCTCTTCCAGGAGCCATGGAATATTGATCTATTATTGTCTTTGAAACCCTTGCTATGTTCGATATTTATATCAATATTTAATGTCATGGTATTGAAATTGTATCACAAAACATTACAATACATTTCTTCCCACATTGAAATGTAATCATAAATAGAAATAACATTAATGCAAAATAATCATAATAATAGTAGAAGTAGTAAATAATGATAACTTTATCCAGCAAATAGGCTGACCTAGCATGATGTTGCTATGTAAAGGTGACTGTAATATTAGCACTTTAGCAAGCACAAATGTTTTTCGTAATGATGTATGAATTGCCACCTATGGGAGCCAATAAGTGTATATATATATATATATATATATATATATATATATATATATATATATATATATATATATATATATATATAAATATATATATATCTCACCAGGAAAGATGAGGTCACCTACCTAGGTTCCATTCTGGAGGCTAATCTTTCCTGTGATAAAAAGCAAACCAAGGTAATCGAAAAGGTCAACCAACGAACGAGATTTCTCTACAGAATCTCCTCTCTTTTCAACAAAAGCACCATGAAAATTCTAGAGGGAACTCTCATCCAACCCTTTTTCGATTACGCTTGCTCCTCCTGGTACCATAGAACCTCCAAAACCCTCAAATCTAGATTCCAAATATTCCAGAACAAGCTAGTCAGGTTACTTCTACACCTCCACCCCAGATCACATCTCACTCCTACCCACTTCTCCAAAGTGGGCTGGCTCAGGGTGGAGGACAGAGTAAAACAATTTGCACTGAGCCTAGACTATAAAATTTGTTACACATCCCTGATACCAAAGTATATGTCAAACTACTTCCATAACATAAATGACCGCCATAACTACAACACCAGGGGGACCGCCACAAACCACGTTAAAACAGATCCCGATCTAACAAAGGTCTTAACTCATTCTCTTTCTATACCACATCAATATGGAATGCACTCACAACAGGTGTAAAAGAAAGTGAATCTCTATCCTCCTCCAAAACCGCACTAAAAGAACACCTCCAGGCAACCCGAACCCTTTGACTCACAATCTCCTCCCCGGATTGTAAATAACCAAATGTACTTGTTCCTATGCTTTCTGAACTCACTATGTTCACTGCTCGCTGTACATATCCTACCAAGTCAGACCTACACTGTTTCAATGTCCATTTCTCATACGATGCAATTTTTGATGACTGAAGTGCTGATGTCAACCAAACCTAATCCCCCCACCCCCCTCCACATCCCACCCCCTCGGATTGTAAATAATTCAATGTATATACTATGATGATTAACCCGTGTGATGACTGTATATATTTGTACCATGAATTAATTTACGTGGACCCCGACTTAAACAAGTTGAAAAACTTATTCCGGTGTTACCATTTAGTGGTCAATTGTACGGAATAAGTACGGTACTGTGCAATCTACTAATAAAAATTTCAATCAATCAATCCAATGCTGGTTTAATATTGCTTTTAACCAGGTTTTTATTACCCTCTGACTCGGTTTTTTCTGACGCTGAGAAATTCAGTACATTGTTTGACTCCACCTGTGAGACAGCCTTGAACTCAGTGGCTCCTTTAAAAATCAAAAAGTCTAAAACTGAATCAGAACCCTGGTTTGATGAGAGAACCCGTGCGATCAGACGTGAGGGCCGCAAAGCTGAACGCAGGTGGAAGAAGGACAAGCTTCAGGTGTCACTCCAGATTTTAAAGGACTGTTGGCATGGATGTCAGAGCACAGTAAAAGAGAACATTTGGCAAACATTATTGCCTCAAATAGTCTTGACCCTTGTGTTTTATTCAAAACCATTGACTCTGTTCTTAATGCCCCTCAGCCTACATGTTTGGAACCGTCCTCTGAATTGTGCGATGCCTTTCTAGAGTACTTTATTGATGAGATTGCCACAACAAGGGCTCTCATTTCTGTTCCGACCTCTGACCCTTCTGTGTCGTTTAACCACTCTGCTGTTTTTAATCAGTTTGAGCAAGTGACTCTGCGGCAGTTACAATAATTCACTAATCATATGAAGCCCTCAGGTTCCACCTATGATGCTGTACTCAGTGGCCTAGTGGTTAGAGTGTCCGCCCTGAGATCGGTAGGTCGTGAGTTCAAATCCCGGTAGAGTCATATCAAAGACTATAAAAATAGGACCCATTACCTCCCTGTTGGCACTCAGCATTAAGGGTTGGAATTGGGGGTTAAATCACCTTAAATGATTCACAGGCGCGGCAGCGCTGCTGCCCACTGCTCCCCTCACTTCCCAGGGGGTGATCAAGGGTGATGGGTCAAATGCAGAAAATAGTTTCGACACATCTAGTATGTGTGTGATAATCATTGGTACTTTAACTTAAAGGGGAACATCATCACAATTTCAAAATGGTTAAAAACAATAAAAATCAGTTCCCAGTGGCTTGTTATATTTTTTGAAGTTTTCTTCAAAATTTTACCGGTCCCGGAATATCCCTAAATAAAGCTTTAAAGTGCCTTATTTTCGCTATCTTCGAAACCACTATCCATTTCCCTGTGACGTCATACAGTGCTGCCAATACTAACATGGCGGTTACCACAGCAAGATATAGCGACATTAGCTCGGATTCAGACTCGGATTTCAGCAGCATTTAGCGATTCAACAGATTACGCATGTATTGAAACAGATGGTCGGAGTATGGAGGCAGATAGCGAAAACGAAATTGAAGAAGAAATTGAAGCTATTGAGCGAATAGCTATTGACGCTATTCGGCCATAGCGTGGGTGTACCTAATGAAGTGGCCCATAGCATGGCTGCCTTATTAGCATCGCCGGTAAAATGTGCAGACCAAACGATCAGGACTTTCACATCTTGTGACACTGGAGCAACTTAAATCCGTCGATTGGTAAGTGTTTGTTTCACATTAAATGTGGGTATCTAGTTTCAAATGTACATACAGCTAGCGTAAATAGCATGTTAGCATCGATTAGCATAGCATGTTAGCATCGATTAGCTGGCAGTCATGCCGTGACCAAATATGTCTGATTAGCACATAAGTCAACAACATCAAAAAAACTCACCTTTGTGATTTCGTTGACTTAATCGTTGCAAATGCATCTGCAGGTTATCCATACATCTCTGTGCCATGTCTGTCGTAGTATCGCCGGTCAAATGTGAAGACACTTTGGTACATTCAATGGGGGTCTGGCGGCAGATTTCTTGCCAGTGGTGCAACATGAATCCCTCCCTGTTAGTGTTGTTACACCCTCCGACAACACACCGACTAGGCATGATGTCTCCAAGGTTCCAAAAAATAGTCGAAAAAACGGAAAATAACATAACTGAGACCCGGTGTTTGTAATGTGTAAATGAATATGGCGGGTGTGTTACCTCGGTGACGTCACGTTCTGACGTGATCGCTAAAAGACCGATAAACAGAAAGGCGTTTAATTTGCCAAAATTCAACCATTTAGAGTTTGGAAATCGGTTAAAAAAATACATGGTCTTTTTTCTGCAACATCAAGGTATATATTGACGCTTACATAGGTTTGGTGATAATGTTCCCCTTTAACTTTCCTAAATTTTTTTAAACATATGTTTTCTTGCATAGGGAAGCCTGTTCTTAACATTTTAAATAGTAGTCTGTCTTCTGGTGTGGTTCCTACCAGTTTTAAACACACCGTGGTTCAACCGCTTTTAAAGAAACCTGGTCCGAACAGTTCAGTTTTAGCCCATTTTAGGCCCGTTTCTAAGCTGCCTTTCCTCTCAAAGATCTTGGAGAAGATTGTTTTTACCCAGTAAAACACTTTTTTAGAGGATAAGGGATATTTTAGAAGTCTTTCAGTCCGGGTTTAAACCCGTCCATAGTACAGAGTCAGCAATTTTAAGGGTTTTTAATGACATCCTTCGAGCAACAGATTTAAGTGATCATGTGATTTTAGTTTTACTCGATCTAACAGCAGCATTTGATACGGTGGACCATAATATTTTAATTAGCCGCCTACAGCATCCAGTAGGCATTTTTGGTCCTGCTTTAAGTTGGCTGAAGTCATATTTGACAAACAGAACCTTCTCTGTAAATGTTGCTGGTTCGGAATCCTCTTTTGCTCCCTTGACATGTGGGGTCCCACAGGGCTCAGTTTTAGGACCACTGCTCTCTTCTATTTATTTACTTCCCCTGGGTTCAATCCTAAGAAAGCATGATATTTATTTTCATTGTTATGCCGATGACACACAAATTTTCCGTTAAAGAGAAATCATGCCGATACTTGTTTGTCTTGATGATATCAAGGCCTGGATGGCCCTAAATTTCTTAAATTTCAATGAAAAGAAGACAGAAGTAATAGTGTTTGCACCTAGTTGTCATGATCCGTGGCCCGAATCATGTTTTGTCATTTGTGTGTTAGTTTTGGACTCCCTGAGTTCCTGTCTGTGCACCTCTGGGGTTGTTTTAGTTTCCATGGGGATTAATTGGGTTTACCTGCCTCTGGTTAGTGGTTGGCATGCTCCCCTGTTGTCGACCACTAATCACAGAGCTAGTTATTTACCTCTCTCACCAGACTAATTTCTGTTACGGTTGTGGGGTTCATTTCCACGGAATGCAAACAGACCACTCCGGACAGGACTTGCAGGTAAGAACATTATTTAATTCTCAGAACAATCAAAGAAGCAAACAAGTCGAAGGAAAATAGTGCCAATTGCACTCGAAGCCAACACTTAGCATGGGCTAGGAGACAAGCAAAACTTACGTAACCGGTTGCGTGTAGCAAACAAACAAGCCAGGACGAGTGTGGCGACAGAGGTGAATAAATAGCTCTCTGATTAGTGGTCCACAACAGGTGAGCGTGCCGACCACTAACCAGAGGCAGGTGAACCCAATTAATTCCCATGGGAACTAAAACAATCCCAGAGGTGCACAAACAGGAACTAAGGGAGTCCAAAACTAACAGAAAATGACAAAGAATGATCCGGGTCACGGATCATGACACTAGTGGTACCTATGAGTTCCCCCCTGTCTACTTTGGCCCCTTGACTTTGCACATTAAACCCATGGTGACCAACCTGGGCTTTCGTATCGACAGTGATTTTAAATCGGACCGTCAGATTGGTACAGTGGTGAAAGCCAACTTTTTTTTATTCACGTCAGCTGTCCAAGTTTAAAAACCTTCTTTCTAGGCAACAGTTTGAGACAGTTATCTATGCCTTTATCACATCACGGCTGGATTACTGTAACTCTTTGCATTTTGGAATTAGTCAATCCTCCCTCTCACATCTGCAGCTGGTCCAAAATGCAGCTTCCCGACTTTTAACTAACACAAGAAAAAGAGAGGACATTACTCCTGTTTTAGCCTCCTTCCACTGGTTGCCTGAGTCTTTTAGAGTCCATTTTAAAATTATTTTTAGTCGTTATTAAATCCTTACATGGTCTTGCCCCACCTTACCTCTCTGGGCTGCTCCACTTCTATGCCCCCACCCGGACCCTCAGGTCAGCTGATCAGGTGATCCTGGAGTTACCCAAATCAAAGCGCAAGCTTCGAGGGGACAGAGCCTTCTCTGTTGCAGGTCCCAAACTTTGGATCCATCTCCCTCTTCCTTGGCTACTTTTAAGACCCTTCTTAAATCCCATTTGTATTCACTGGCTTTTAACACTTTAAATTGTTTTTAACTTTTTTTTAAACTGTTTTTAACTTTTTAACTGCTTGTTATCTAAAAAAAAAAAAAAAGATGTTCTTAGGATAATTTGGGTATAGCTCGGTTGGTAGGGTGGCCGTGCCAGCAACTTGAGGGTTGCAGGTTCGATTCCCGCTCGTGCCATCCTTTTTACTGCCGTTGTGTCCTTGGGCAAGACACTTTACCCACCTGCTCCCAGTGCCACCCACACTGGTTTCAATGTAACTTAGATATTGGGTGTCACTATGTAAAACGCTTTGAGTCACTTGAGAAAAGCGCTATATAAATATAATTCACTTCACTATTTTTTTTTTCAATGTGTATTTTACTTCTATTGTAAATGTTTTGGGTTTTTTTTAGTCTGTCCTTTGCCTCTATTTATATGTGGTTCCAGCCCTTTTTTTCCTAACTGTGGTTGTTTTTAAAGGACTTTATAGATAAAGTTGGTATGATATGGTATGGTATGGTATGGTATGGTATGTATATATATATATATATATATATATATATATATATATATATATATATATATATATATATGTATGTATGTATGTATATATATATGTATATATATTTGTGTGTGCGTATATATGTATACACATATGTATGTATGTAATTTATGTATTTGTATATGTATATAAATGTATATATATGTATGTGTGTATGTATATATCTATATATATATATATATGTATATATATATGTATATGTATATAACATAGCATCATGTTGCTAAAGGCGACTGTAATGTTAGCACTTCAGCATGCAACAATGTTTTTTTTTTTATTATTGTGATTATCTTTAAAGTTCCTGCATATTTTTTTTAACCAAAATTGGATTTCGTGGTATCGAAAGGATATCCGAAAAGATAACATTTCCACATTGATTTGTTCTGTACTTATAAATGATAGTTGTAAATAGTACTGATAGTAAATACGAGAAGCCGTCGTAAAGAATGATCATTTTCTCCAGCAAAAAGTTTATTAATGTTGCTGTTAAAAGGTGACTGTAATGTTAGCACTTAAGCACGCAAAAAAGTTTGTTTTTTTTTTAGATTGTAATGATGTTAGAAATCTTTATAATGCCTGCATATTATTTATAAATATTTTTTTTTGATGTCATGCTCTCGAAACTGTACCACAAAAGAGGACGATATGGCCTTTTCCGCATCGGTATGTCATCACAGTGTTATTGGCCAGACGGTAAACGGGATGTAATGAGTACATCCTCACCTCTGTACACACATCACCCAAGTCCCGCCTCTCCTTTTTGCATGTCTCTACCTGCTCATTAGCGCCATGTTGGGAACAGAAGGACATCTGGGCGCAGGAAGCTGCCAGCTCAGGTGGGCCGCTGCAACGCCAGCGTCTCCTCCTCATCTGTGCTAACTACATCAAAGACATCTGTTTGCTCGCATGAAAGTCCCGTTTTGTCGGCCCGCCTTCCTCCAATTGGCCTCACTGCCTGGTCTTCCAGGTTAAAAAAACAAAACAAAAACACGATAAAAGAGTCATTATGCCTATGTAAGCAGTCTGTAGCTTTGACAACAATGACAAAAATGTTTTCACAAACTCAGCAGTATTTACATGTTCAAGACACTTTTTTTAAAGACAGCACCAGTGTCAATCTTCACACAGTGTATGTACAAACCCCAAAACCAGTGAAGTTGGTACGTTGTGTAAATCGTAAATAAAAACAGAATACAATAATTTGCAAATCCTTTTCAACCTATATTCAATTGAATAGATTACAAAGACAATATACTTAATGTTCAAACTGGAAAACTTTATTTTTTGCAAATATTAGCTCATTTGGAATTTGATGCCGATAGCATGTTTATAAAAAGCTGGTACAAGTGGCAAAAAAGACTGAGAAAGTTGAGGAATGCTCATCAAACACTTATTTTTGAACATTCCACAGGTGAACAGGCTAATTGGGAACAGGTGGGTGCCATGATTGGGTATAAAAGCAGCTTCCATGAAATGCTCAGTCATTCACAAACAAGGATGGGGCGAGGGTCAACACTTTGTGAAGAAATGTGTGAGCAAATTGTCCAACAGTTTAAGAACACCTTTTCTCAACAAGCTATTGCAAGGAAATTAGGGATTTCACAAACTACGGTCCGTAATATCTTCAAAATGTTCAGAAAATCTGGAGAAATTACTGCACGTAAGCGATGATATTACGGACCTTTGATCCCTCAGGCAGTACTACATCAGAAAGCGACATCAGTGCGTGAAGGATATCACCACATGGGCTTGGGAACACTTCAGAAAACCACTGTCAGTGACTGCAATTCGTCGATACATCTGTAAGTGCAAGTTAAAACTCTACTATGTGAAGCGAAAGCTATTTATCAACAACACCAAGAAACGCTGCCGGCTTTACTGGGCCCGAACTCTTCTAAGATGGACTTATGCAAAGTGGAAAAGTGTTCTCTGACGAGTCTACATTTCAAATTTTTTGGAAAACTGTGGCCGTTGTGTCCTCCGGACCAAAGAGGGAAAATAAACATCCGGACTGTTATAGGTGCAAAGTTCAAATGCCAGAATCTGTGATGTTATGGCGGTGTATTGGTGCCCAATGCATGGGTAACTTACAAATCTGAAAAGGCACCATTAATGCTGAAAGGTACGGTACATTCAGGTGTTGGAACCACAATCTAAGCGCCGTCTTTTTCATGGACGCCCCTGCTTATTTCAGCAAGACAATACCAAGCCACATTCAGCACGTGTTACAACAGCGTGGCTTGGTAAAAAAAAAAGAGTGCGGGTACTTTCCTGTCTCCCATCGAAAATGTGTGGCGGATTATGAAACGTAAAATATGAAAGCGGAGACCCCGGACTGTTGAACAACTGAAGCTCTACATAAAACAAGAATGGGAAAGAATTCCACTATCAAAGCTTCAAGAATTCTTTTCCTCAGTTCCCAAACGTTTATTGAGTGTTGTTAAAAGAAAAGAAGATGTGACACAGTGGTGAACATGCCCTTTCCCAACTACTAGGCTTATGGGGCGTGATATAATTAACCAAGTTTTCCCAGTATGAAGTACATTTCTCCAATTTTTAATGAACAAAAGCTGTTATCCTCTCCATTTTATAAATGTCCGTTGTGGTTTCCATCCATAGCTTCAAAATTGGGCTTTCCTGTAATAACCATTTCCTAGTAATGGCCTTTTTACAAGCCAAGAGTAGGATATTCTTTAAGTGTTTGTCTTTTTTCAGCCAATCCTCAGGTACATGTCCGAAAAAAAGTCTTACTTTCAAGGGGTACTTCATATTTGAATATCCTGTAGGGCTTGGTGTATCTCATTCCAATAGTCCTTTATGGCCAATCAGTCCCAGAAAACATGGCGGTGGTTTGCGTTTGGATTCCGATAATTTCTCCAACAGGCAGGGGAGTTGTTATCCTAATGAGACTTCTGAGAAGGTGTAGTAAAAAATATGATCTAGCTATTCCGGCCAAACTCCCTCCACTTGGGTGAGCTGGTATAAATCCATTGATATCTCCATATTACTGTCCATGTTTCCTCAGATATAGTTATCTCTCCTTCCTTCTCCCATTTTCTTTCAATATACGAAGTTGAATATAATTTCAGACTCAACAGACCCTTATACGAGCATGAAACAGTTATATCGAAAGTTTCTGAATTATTGGCTTTTGTAAACAGTTCAATAAAACATATGCTTGCCTTTGTTACATTTTTCACCTTCATGTCAACAAAATGCCAAAACTGCAAATATCGATAGAAGTCTTTGTTTTCAAAAAATGTGTCCTTTTAATAGTTTCAAAACTGAGCTTTTTTTGTTTATTTCATTGTACTACATAAAGTTGTACCCTTAGATATCCAGTCCTTGAATCTTGAGTCTACCATATTTTTCGGACTATAAGGCGCACTTAAAATCCTTTTTTTCAAAGCAATTTTATTTGGTACATTGTGTGATAAGTGTGACCAGTAGATGGTAGTCAAACATATGAGATACATGTAGACTCATAACCTTGAGACCTCCGATTTCGGGAGGTGGGGGGTGGGGCGAAGGCGTGGTTTGGGGGCGTGGCTGGGGTGGGAGGGGTGTATATTTACAAACAATTCACCAACATGAGTATTTCTAACTGTATATAAATATACAGTTATATACGTATGAAATATTTAACTTTCAGTGAATTCTAGCTATATATATTTATTTTATTATATATATATAAGTAAAATAAACAGTTGAATTTCAGATGGCACTTATCAAATACACAGTAATAAAAACACAGTTGTTCTACTAACTGTACTGTGCTTGCTGGTTACTAAAAAAAAAAAAACACTTACCTTTCACTATTTGAGTAACGTCACTTCTGAGTTTCCAGAAGATGGCGCCAGTATGTGCTTTGCCCTGCCGTCTCTTGCTGTCAGCTTTGTTCGTTATTGTGTTGTTTGCGTCTATTTTTGTCTCTGTCAGCTTACTGCTTGTGTATGACCGCCAAACACTGTTGGATCCTTGCCCCTCTCCCACTGATATGATCAACTTCGACGCTGGTTTTTCGATGTCCCAGTCAGCTTTTTTACCTGGCCGGATTCCTGCCTTCCTTTCCCGCCTCGTTGCTCCTCTCCCCCGCCACCTGCGGGCTGTGTGTCGGGCCCCACCTGGATTAGCTGCGCCCTTGGACGTGCTGGCCCCTGCCAGGTTCGGTCTTGTGAATGCAAGATCTTTGACAAACAAAACGTTTATCCTGAAAAATTTCTTCACTCGCACGGACTTTACTTCCTCTGTGTGACGGAAACATGGCTGAGAGCCGGTGAGTCCGCCCCTCTTAATGAACTTCTGCCTCCGGAGTGTTCCTACTAAATTCTCCGCGGTCGTCCGGCCGAAAAGAAGGAGGATTAGCAGTCGTTTTTTAAAATGACTTTAAATGCCGTCAGATCAGCCTGCAATCCTCCTTTTCAAGCTTCAAACTGTGGATGTTTGAGCTGGGGGAGTGGGGGGGGGCGTGGCCTCCAGCTCCTGGTGTATTTCAGGAGATTTTTGGGAGAAAATTTCTTCCGGGAGGTTTTCAGGAGAGGCGCTGAATTCCGGGAGTCTCCCGGAAAATCCAGGACGGTTGGCAAGTATGTGTAGACTGCACTATGATGGCATTATGACTCAAGTAATCAACACCAACATTGTATATCTTCCATTGAAAAAAGAGAAAATTATACAAGGCGCTCAAAAATCTATCAAAATGTTTTAGTACGACTTTGGTAAGCTATGAAGCCGCACCGCTCGGTGTTGTTGTTTCCGGATGAGGAGATGCTGCTGCGTTAATTATCTAAAGGGGAACATTATCACAATTTCAAAAGGGTTAAAAACAATAAAAATCAGTTCCCAGTGGCTTGTTGAATTTTTAGAAGTTTTTTTCAAAATGTTACCGGTCCCGGAATATCCCTAAATAAAGCTTTAAAGTGCTTGATTTTCGCTATTTGCAATTCCGACTATCCATTTTCCTGTGACGTCATACAGTGCTGCCAATGTAAACAAACAATGGCGAATAGCACAGCAAGATATAGCGACAATAGCTCGGATTCAGACTCTGATTTCAGCGGTTTAAGCGATTCAACAGATTACGCATGTATTGAAACGGATGGTTGGAGTATGAAAGTATTGAAGAAACTGAAGCTATTGAGCAAATAGTTATTGACGCTATTCATAGCCATGGCATGGTCGAATAGCTGCGTTAGCATCGCCGGTAAAATGTGCGGACCAAACGATCAGGACTTTCGCATTTTATGATAATGGAGCAACTTAAATCCGTCTGTTGGTAAGTGTTTTTTTCGCATTAAATGTGGGTGGAAGGAAACGTAATATAGTTGCAAATGCATCTGCAGGTTATCCATACATTTCTGTGCCATGTCTGCTTTAGCACCGCCGGTAAATAGCATGTTAGCATCGATTAGCCGGCAGTCACGCCGCGATCAAATATGTCTGATTAGCACATAAGTCAACATCAACAAAACTCACCTTTGTGATTTTGTTGACTTTATCATTGCAAATGCATCTGCAGGTTATCCATACATCTCTGTGCCATGTCTGTCATCGCCGGTAAATAGTATGTTAGCATCGATTAGCGTAGCATTTTAGCATCGATTAGCTGGCAGTCACACCGCAACCAAATATGTCTGATTAGTACATAAGTCAACAACAAAACTCACCTTTGTGATTTCATTGACTTTATCGTTGCAAAAGCATCTGCAGGTTATCCATGCATCTCTGTGCCATGTCTGTCATCGGCGGTAAAATGTGGAGACACTTTGGTACATTCAATGGGGGTCTGGCGGCAGACACGTGCAACTTGAATCCCTCCCTGTTAGTGTTGTTACACCCTCCGACAACACACCGACGAGGCATGATGTCTCCAAGGTTCCAAAAAATAGTCGAAAAAACGGAAAATAACAGAGCTGAGACCCGTGTGTGCAATGTGTAGAAAATGAAAATGGCGGAAGTATTACCTCGGTGACGTCACGTTCCGACATTATCGCCAACAGAGCAATAAACAGAAAGGCGTTTATTTCGGCAAAATTCACCCATTTAAAGTTCGGAATTCGGTTAAAAAAATATATGGTCTTTTTTCTGCACCATCAAGGTATATATTGACGCTTACATAAGTCTGGTGATAATGTTCCCCTTTAAGTAAAGTCTGAATGTCATTAAAACAGTTAGCTCCATCTTTTGACACATTTTGAACTCCCATCCTACACCGCTACAACAAAGATGACTGGGAGAAGAGGCTGCCGAAGGTGAACCATGTAAATAAAACCGCCCACGAAACGGCGCAACCGGAAGCAACTGTCAGAAAGTGGTTTGAAGATGATCTGTAAACCATAATCTATGCAACATTTTGACCAATGAACCGCCATTTCATGTTATATAGACCACAAGGAAGTGTTTTTCATTTAGAAAAACAATAATAATATGACTCCTTTGATGTGCCCTATAATCCGGTGTGCCTTATAAATGAAAAAAAAAAATAAAAAATAGACCATTGCGTCTGATAATCACATTCAAACATGAATGTTAGATTTTTTTTAATCGATTAAGAATTTATACAAATAAGAATTGCAAATAATTAAAAAAACATTTTTGGACGTGTGTGTGTGTCTATAAGCCTGGAAGTTGCTCCTTTCGGCATCAAAGCCTTCTGCTTCGTTCCACAGAGTGACATCGCGATAACACAACTGGTTGCTATGGAGGCGTCCCAGATCTAGTCCAACAGATTTCAAAACACCCCACGGGGCGGAATAGCTCGGTTGGTAGAGTGGCCGTGCCGCCAACTCAAGGGTTCCAGGTTCGATTCCCGCTTACACAATCCTAGTCACTGCCGTTGTGTCCTTGGGCAAGACACTTTACCCACTTGCTCCCAGTGTCACCCACACTGGTTTAAATGTAATTTAGATATTGGGTTTCACTATGTAAAGCGCTTTGAGTCACTAGAGAAAAAGCGCTATATAAATATATCACTTCACGTGTACTTGAATGAATGATTTCAAAGTCTTTTTCGCTGCAAGTAAGTCAAATTAAAGACCGACATGGGGCCAGAAAAAGGATATTGTTTAGTGCAGGAGTGTCAAAGTCAAGGCCTGGCAGATGAATTTTCTATTTGATAAGTATTTGAAACAGCCAGCAGGCCACAGCCACTTGCTGCTGTTTTGCACATACCAATACTTCATCAAAGTTGGTGCTTGGAATTTTCAAATATTGGGTCTCAGGGACCCCATGGAGTCATAAAAATGGGGTCCCACAGTAAATATTTGGGGTTTTCAACCTTTTTTCAGTGATGTACCCCCTGTGAACATTTTTTTTTAATTCAAGTACCCCCTAATCAGAGCAAAGCATTTTTGGTTGAAAAAAAGAGATAAAGAAGTAAAATACAGCACTATGTCATCAGTTTCTGATTTATTAAATTGTATAACAGTGCAAAATATTGCTCATTTGTAGTGGTCTTTCTTGAACTATTTGGAAAAAAAGATATAAAAATAACTAAAAACTTGTTGAAAAGTCAACAAGTGATTCAATCATAGATAAAGATTTCTACACATAGAAGTAATCATCAACTTAAAGTGCCCTATTTGGGGATTGTATTAGAGATCCATCTGGATTCATGAACTTAATTCTAAACATTTCTTCACAAAAAAAAAGAAATCTTTAACATCAATATTTATGGAACATGTGTCAAAGTTAGTTTGTGACGAACTCCAGGATTAAAATATGAGGATAAGAACAAACAAAAGGGTACTAACAAAGGATGCGCACGAGGCGGATAACAAACAAAATGGTCTTTAGCATGGAAGCTAGCAAGAAACGAAAAGGGGCCTAGCGTGGAAGCTAGCAGGTAGCAAACAGGAAAACAGAAGTCGTTACTTGTGGAGTGATTCAAAACAGAAGCATGGAACAAAAAACAGTAAGCTACAAACAGATACCGAAAGATAGCTTACCGCTACGCTGCAATGACTCGACATGAAACGACACGACAGGAGCGACAATACGGAAGTCATCGACAAGACAAATCAATAATCCAGCACTGACTGGAAGACAAAGCATGTACAAACAGGAGCGAGCTGATTGACACCAGGTGTGGCCTGGTGCCAATCAGCCGCAGCTGAGGGGAACCAAAGCACTCAGGGAAACAAACAGGAAACTGAACCAAAATAAAAGTGCTGACAGGAACTAAGGACAGGAAATACTGAACACACAGAGGAAAAACTAAAACACAAAGTGGCAATCCTGACATGTCCACAAAAAATCTAGCTGTCAACACTGAATGTTGCATTGTTGCATTTCTTGTCACAGGTTATGAACTTACATTCATATTTTGTTGAAGTATTATTCAATTAACATATTTATAAATGATTTTCGAATTGTTGCAATTTTAAGAATATTTTTTTTAAATCTCACGTACCCCTTGGCATACATTCAAGTACCCCCGAGGGTACGCATACCCTCATTTGAGAACAACTGTCAGAACTGTCACTTAATTAATTTAAAAAAATAATACAAAAGAGAACACATTTTTATTGATACGTAAATTTAATCAGAAATTGTGATGTATCATAAAAGTTATTATTATTTAGAAATTGTGATGTACCATGTTGTATGCTTGCATGTTCGAAATAAACTCAAACTCAACTCAAGTTATAAACATTCATTCACTTTCTTCTTTCCTTCATGGATCTAAACTTTATCGCTGCCGGTATTTTTTTTCTATATTTTTATTGTAATATTTTCAGAATTTATTTAGTTTTATTTTTGGCCAAAAGTAAGACTAAGAAAACCATCTAAAGTTGTCTTTATTTTTTAGTTTCAATGCCATGATTTTAAACGTCCAGCCCGCATGTGCACAGATTTTCCTACAATGGCTCCTGATCTAAACTGAGTTTGACACCCCTAGTTTAGGACCACAATTGTTTTCCAATTGAGCATCATTCTCTTTATAACTTAATATTTTTGTGTTTTGGTTGTACGGCAGAAGGTTGCTCCTAATTGTGTTGGTGCTTTAGATCAAATCTTATCCTTTAAGTCAGGGGTCACCAACCTTTTTCAAACCAAGAGCTACTTCTTGGGTACTGATTAATGCGAAGGGCTACCAGTTTGATACACACTTAAATAAATTGCAAGAAATAGCCAATTTGCTCAATTTACTTTTAATAAATAAATATATATATATATATATATATATATATATATATATATATATATATATATATATATATATATATATATATATATATACATATACATATATATATATATATATATATATATATATATGGGTATATCTGTCCGTCATTCCGTCGTATATTTTTTTTCCTTTTACGGAAGGTTTTTTGTAGAGAATAAATGATCAATCAATCAATCAATGTTTACTTATTTAGCCCTAAATCACTAGTGTCTCAAAGGGCTGCACAAACCACTGCGACATCCTTGGTAGGCCCACATAAGGGCAAGGAAAACTCACACCCAGTGGGACGTCGGTGACAATGATGACTATGAGAACCTTGGAGAGGAGGAAAGCAATGGATGTCGAGCGGGTCCAACATGATACTGTGAAAGTTCAATCCATAATGGATCCAACACAGTCGCGAGAGTCCAGTCCAAAGTGGATCCAGCACCGCAGCGAGAGTCCCGTTCACAGCGGAGCCAGCAGGAAACCATCCCGTTCACAGCGGAGCCAGCAGGAAACCATCCCAAGCGGAGGCGGATCAGCAGCGCAGAGATGTCCCCAGCCGATACACAGGCGAGCAGTACATGGCCACCGGATCGGACCGGACCCCCTCCACAAGGGAGAGTGGGACATAGAAGAAAAAGAAAAGAAATGGCAGATCAACTGGTCTAAAAAGGGAGTCTATTTAAAGGCTAGAGTATACAAATGAGTTTTAAGGTGAGACTTAAATGCTTCTACTGAGGTGGCATCTCGAACTGTTACCGGGAGGGCATTCCAGAGTACTGGAGCCCGAACGGAGAACGCTCTATAGCCCGCAGACTTTTTTTGGGCTTTGGGAATCACTAATAAGCCGGAGTCCTTTGAACGCAGATTTCTTGCCGGGACATATGGTACAATACAATCGGCAAGATAGGATGGAGCTAGACCGTGTAGTATTTTATACGTAAGTAGTAAAACCTTAAAGTCACATCTTAAGTGCACAGGAAGCCAGTGCAGGTGAGCCAGTACAGGCGTAATGTGATCAAACTTTCTTGTTCTTGTCAAAAGTCTAGCAGCCGCATTTTGTACCAACTGTAATCTTTTAATGCTAGACATTGGGAGACCCGAAAATAATACGTTACAGTAGTCGAGGCAAGACGTAACAAACGCATGGATAATGATCTCAGCGTCTTTAGTGGACAGAATGGAGCAAATTTTAGCGATATTACGGAGATGAAAGAAGGCCGTTTTAGTAACGCTTTTAATGTGTGCCTCAAAGGAGAGAGTTGGGTCAAAGATAACACCCAGATTCTTTACCGTGTCGCCTTGTTTAATTGTTTGGTTGTCAAATGTTAGAGTTGTATTATTAAATAGAGTTCAGTGTCTAGCAGGACCGATAATCAGCATTTCCGTTTTTTTGGCGTTGAGTTGCAAAAAGTTAGCGGACATCCATTGTTTCATTTCATTAAGACACGCCTCCAGCTGACTACAATCCGGCGTGTTGGTCAGCTTTAGGGGCATGTAGAGTTGGGTGTCATCAGCATAACAGTGAAAGCTAACACCGTATTTGCGTATGATGTCACCTAGCGGCAGCATGTAGATGCTGAAGAGTGCAGGGCCAAGGACCGAACCCTGGGGAACTCCACACGTTACCTTAACGTAGTCCGAGGTCACATTGTTATGGGAGACACACTGCATCCTATCAGTAAACCAAGACAGGGCTAAGTCTGACATACCAGTTCGTGTTTTGATACGTTCTAATAAAATATTATGATCGACGGTATCGAAAGCAGCGCTAAGATCGAGGAGCAGCAACATAGATGACGCAATTCCTCTAATGTTATTTCCTCAAAACGAGAGAAACTATTTTGGAGGGCAGTATCCGCCGTATATACCATCGTATCAGTGTTAATAGAACCCCGTTGTAGCTGGGACGCATTGTCTTTAATCTCCTTTCTAATGACTTCAATTTTCTTACTAAAGAATTGCATAAAGTCATCAGCTGAGTGGGTGGAGCTACTGGAAGGGGTCCCTTGTTGGGTTAGCGATGCTACCGTACTAAACAAAAATTTAGGATCGTTTTTATTACAGTGGATGAGATTTGAGTAATATTTAGCTTTAGCTAAGGTAAGCATGCGTTTATAAGTTATTAAACCATCACTCCATGCTTGATGGTGCACCTCAAGTTTAGTCGTGCGACATTTGCTTTCCAGCTTTCTACATAATAATTTCTGAGCTCTAGTTTCTTCTGTAAACCACGGGGTACGCTTTTTTGGAGCCTTTTTTAACTTTAGCGGTGCTATGTTATCAATGGTTTCGCGCAGGGCGTTGTTAAAGTTGTTAGTGAGGTTATCAATAGAGCCCACATATTTTGGGAATGGTGCCATTACCGAGGGCAGTAGGTCACCAAGAGTTGTCGTTGTGGCGGTATTAATGTTGCGGCTGCTATAGCAGTTATTATTATTATTAGTTTGACGAACATGCGTCTGAACCTCAAATTTTATAAGGTAATGATCGGACAATACTTTAGTATACGGGAGTATCGTAACTTTGGAAACGGTGATACCCCTGACAAGCACTAGGTCTATCGTATTACCATTGCGATGCGTGGGTTCATTTATTATTTGTGTGAGACCACAGCTATCAATTATAGTCTGGAGCGCTACGCACGGTGGGTCCGATGGGGTATTCATATGGGTATTAAAGTCCCCCATTATGATTATATTATCGGCGTGTGTCACTAGATCAGCAACGAACTCTGAGAATTCATTGATAAAGTCCGAATAGGGCCCTGGGGGGCGGTAGCTAACAGCCAGGTGTAGAGGCAGCGGTGTGACAGACCTCATAGTAAGCACCTCAAACGATTTATATTTATCATTTAGGTTAGGACTAAGGTTAAAGTTTTCGTTGTATATTAGTGCGACCCCCCCACCCCTTTTAAGTGGAAGGGCAATATGCGCATGTGTAAAGTTAGGAGGACATGCCTCATTTAGCGAAAAAAAGTCATTTGGTTTAAGCCAGGTTTCACTGAGACCGATGACGTTAAGATTGTTGTCTCTGATAATATCATTAACTAACAACGTTTTGGAAGACAATGATCTTATGTTTAAAAAAACTATATTATAGGTAGTCGGCTGTTTTAGGGAATTTTTGATCAAATCATCCGTAGTAGCAATATTAATAATGTTGTGTTTATTATGCCCAGTGCATTTAGTATAATTACGACCATATCTAGGAATTGATACGACGGGAATTTTCCGGTTGTTTGATTGTTGCTTTGATAAACTGCACGCATCATGGTTAGCCACCTCAGTAACGGGGATTTTCAGATTGTTTGTTTGTTGCTTTGATAAACTGCACGCATCATAGTTAGCCACCTCGGTAGAACACATGTCCAACTCTGAAACACTCAAAGCAGAAAAAACTTGTTCTAATTTAACTGACTCCTTACCCAGACCAGTAGTCTCGCATCTTCCATTTAAATGCGGCTGCAGGATGGAGGGAAGTGGTGTTCTGTGGGGATTAGCCTTCTGCTTTGTTTTTAGCCCCGCTCGACATCCGCGTTTCCGATCACACCGCTGGCGTCTGCTCCGTAGACGGCCCCCGCTGCTACTAGACTCCCCTGCTTCACAGGCCGCTGGATGTAGCCGCCGAATTATTCCCATGCTAGTTAGCACGTCGAACAAGCACGCGTCTATCAGTCCAAAACGGCCCGATATGTCCACATCCAGAAGTGTCTGGCGGTCGTACGTGATCACGGAGTGACCACGATGTGAGCCAGCCATAAAGTTTGTAGAATTGTCCGGTATTTCTGCCAAATGTTCCATCTTTAGCAGGAGCTCCGCCATGTCGCAGCCCGTCTGGGCGCCTTTTGATGAAATGATGAAATGATGAAAAAAACATTTAATTGAACGGTTTAACAGAGGAGAAAACACACAAAAAAAAAAAAATTAAATTTTGACACATAGTTTATCTTCAATTTCGACTCTTTAAAATTCTAAATTCAACCGAAAGAAATGAAGAGAAAAACTAACCAACTCGAATCTTTTTGAAAAAATAAAACAAATAATTTATGGAACATCATTAGTAATTTTTCCAGATTAAAATTAATTTTAGAATTTTGATGACATGTTTTAAATAGGTTATAATCCAATCTGCACTTTGTTAAAATATATCAAATTGGACCAAGCTATATTTCTAACAAAGACAAATCATTATTTCTTCTAGATTTTCCAGAATAAAAATTTTAAAAGAAATTCAAAAGACTTTGAAATAAGATCTAAATTTGATTCTACAAATTTTCTAGATTTGCCAGAATATCTTTTTTGAATTTTAATCATAGTAAGTTTGAAGAATTATTTCACAAATATTCTTCGTCGAAAAAACAGAAGCTAAAATGAAGAATTAAATTAAAATGTATTAATTATTCTTTACAATAAAAAATAAAAATACTTGAAACTTGATATAAATTGTCAGGAAAGAAGAGGAAGGAATTTAAAAGTTTAAAAATTATATGTGTTTAAAAATCCTAAAATCCTTTTTAAGGTTGTATTTTTTCTCTAAAATTGTCTTTCTAAAAGTTATAGGAAGCAAAGTAAAAAAATAAATACATTTATTTAAACAAGTGAAGATCAAGTCTTTATCAAAATATTTTCTTGGATTTTCAAATTCTATTCGAGTTTTGTCTCTCTTAGAATTAAAAATGTCGAGCAAAGTGAAACCAGCCTGCTAGTAAATACATAAAATGTAAAAAAATAGAGGCAGCTCACTGGTAAGTGCTGCTATCTGAGCTATTTTTAGAACAGGCCAGCGGGTGACTCATCTGGTACTTACGGGTTACCTGCTGCCCGCGGGCACCGCGTTGGTGACCCCTAGTTTAAGCTCTGTGCTGATGTTTAACTTCTTGCTAACTCAAATACTTCCTTCTCTGACTTTGTGTGACTGCGTGTGTGTAAGTGTGTGTGTGTGTGTCAGACTTTTAGGTGTCAGTGGGCCTTCAGTCAGCGCTAATAAAGATTGATTAGTCCTCCATTTGGGATCAATGTCGCTGCTATTCTGGTCGTGCGTGTGCGCTGCCAGGATGTATTGAGATCCATGATAAAGGTATTTTTTCCTGCCTGGCGGTGCGTTCAAGGCCGCTTGTCTCCCAGGGTAATTTTGCAACATTTTGAGAACACTTTATCAGCAGGAACTATTACATCACTGTCGCATTAGAGCCCCCCCCCCCCCCCCCCCCCCCCCTTGCTTACAGTTGCTGGAAACACCTCTGAGCCGTGCTTGTTCAGGGTCGTCAAAAATGTGATTTTTAGTGGCCCACAAAATATTTGACGAATACAATTCATTATCACGATATTTGCAATTTTACTCAGAAAAAAAAGAACATCTGGCAATGGCGTAAACCACCTGTAAAGCAAAATGGCTGATTACTTGTGCATGAGTTTTCCAGTATGTTAAACCACCCAAACAGGTGATTTAGTTGTCTAAAAAAAATAAAAAATAAAAACTGTAAGTATTAATCGGAATGGTAGTGGTGTTAGTAGAAACAGTTAACACTATCCATCCATCCATTTTCTACCGCTTGTCCCTTTTGGGGTTGCGGGGGGGTCGCTGAAGCCTATCTCAGCTACAATCGGGCGGAAGGCGGTGTACACCCTGGACAAGTCGCCCCTCATCGCAGGGCCAACACAGACAGACAGACAATATTCACACTTACATTCACACACTAGGGCCAATTTAGTGTTGCCAATCAACCTATACCCAGGTGCATGTTTTTGGAAGTGGGAGGAAGCTGGAGTACCTAGAGGGAACCCACACAGTCACGGGGAGAACATAATAATAATGTTATTGTTGGTCAGATTAATGGTATGATATTGTATTAATGTATTTCGAACATACGCATAATAACAATATTGTCATGATCCATGTCTTGGATCATGGCATATGGTTTTGGTTCTGTTTATCACATTCTGTCTAGTATTTGTCTTCCTCAGTTCTTTGCGGCACATCCTGGTTTTGTTCCGTTGTCATAGTTACCCATTTAGTGTCACCTGTCTCTCCTTTGATCACGCACACCTGCCCTTGATTAGTTATTTCCCTATTTAAGACCGCCTTTGTTGGACATTCTTTCTTGGACTCTTGTTTGCTCCCACGCAACAGATGACGTCGCATTCCAGCAGTGTGGTAACTATTAGCGCTCGATTAGCTTCCACGCTATTTTGTTTGTTCTTTTCCCTAGTTCTCACGCTAGCGCTTTCTGTTCTTTCTAGCTTCCACGCTAGTTCTGTTGTTTTGTTTGTTAGTGCCTTAATGCAAAGTGTTTTGTTTCCTAGTCTGTTTTATAGTGTTCTTTAGTGTGTAAATAAATCATTATCCTTACCCTCACGCTGTGTTCCATCTTTACTGCACCCCCGAGAGAACAACTCGTCACCACAATGCCACCGAAACGTCACAAATATGGTACATCATCATATTTACAATTTCACATTTCAACATGTGCGAAAAGGAGTAGGAAGAAGTATTTAAGTCTCATCTTAAAACTCATTTGTACAAACCCCGTTTCCATATGAGTTGGGAAATTGTGTTGGATGTAAATATAAACAGAATACAATGATTTGCAAATCATGTTCAACCCATATTCAGTTGAATATGCAACAAAGACAACATATTTGATGTGCAAACTGATAAACTTTTTGTTTGTTGTTGCAAATAATCATTAACTTTAGAATTTGATGTCAGCATCACGTGCCAAAAAGTTGGGAAAGGTGGCAATAAATACTGATTAAGTCGAGGAATGCTAATCAAACACTTATTTGGAACATCCCACAGGTGTGCAGGCTAATTGGGAACAGGTGGGTGCCATGATTGGGTATAAAAGCAGCTTCCATTAAATTTTAAGTAATTCACAAACAAGGATGGGGCGAGGGTCACCAATTTGTAAGCAAATTGTCGAACAGTTTTAGAACAACATTTCTCAACAAGCTATTGCAAGGAATTTAGGGATTTTACCATCTACGGTCCGTAAAATTATCAAAAGATTCAGAGAATCTGGAGAAATCACTGCACGTAAATGATGATATTACGGACCTTTGATCCCTCAGGCGGTACTGCATCAAAAACCGACATCAGTGTGTAAAGGATATCACCACATGGGCTCAGGGACACTTCATAAAACCATTGTCAGTAACTACAGTTGGTTGCTACATCTATAAGTGCAAGTTAAAGGTCTACTATGCAAAGCGAAAGCCATTTATCAACAACACAAAGGAACGCCGCCGGCTTCGCTGGGCCCGAGCTCATCTAAGATGGACTGATGCAAAGTGGAAAAGTGTTCTGTGGTCTGACGAGTCCACATTTCAAATTATATTTGGAAACTGTGGACGTGGTGTCCTCCGGAACAAAGAGGAAAATAACCATCCGGATTTTAAAACGCGCGAAGTTCAAAAGCCAGCATCTGTGATGGTATGGGGGTGTATTAGTGCCCAAGGCATGGGTAACTTACACATCTGTGAAAGCACCATTAATGCTGAATGGTCCATGCAGGTTTTAGAGCAACATATGTTGTCATCCAAGCAACGTTATCATGGACGCCCCTGCTTATTTCAGCAAAACAATACCAAGCCATGTGTTACAACAGCGTGGCTTTGTAGTAAAAGAGTGCGGGTACTTTCCTGGCCCGCCTGCAATCCAGACCTGTCTCCCATCGAAAATGTGTGGCGCATTATGAAGCGTAAAATACGACGACAACAAGACCCCGGACTATTGAACAACTTAAGCTGTGCATCAAGCAAGAATGGTGAAGAATTCCACTTTCAAAGCTTCAACAATTTGTTTCCTCAGTTCCCAAACGTTTATTGAATGATGTTAAAAGAAAATGTGATGTAACACAGTGGTGAACATGCCCTTTCCAACTACTTTGGCACGTGTTGCAGCCATGAAATTCTCAATTAATTATTTCCCCCAAAAAATAAAGTGTATGAGTTCGAACATCAAATATCTTGTCTTTGTAGTGCATTCAATTGAATATGGGTTGAAAAGGATTTGCAAATCATTGTATTTCGTTTATATTTACATCCAACACAATTTCCCAACTCATATGGAAACGGGGTTTGTATACTCTGGCCTTTAAATAGACCCCCTTTTTAGACCAGTTCATCCGTCGTTTCTTTTTTTTTTATCCTCTGTCCCCCTCTCCCTTGTGGAGGGGGGGACACATGTCCGGTGGCCATGGATGAAGTACTGGCTGTCCAGAGTCGGAACACAGGATGGACCGCTCGCCTGTGTATTGGTTGGGGACATCTGTGCGCTGCTGATCCGCCTCCGTTTGGGATGGTTTCCTGCTGGCTCCACTATGGACGGGACTCTCGCTACTATATTGGATCCACTTTGGACTGGACTCTCACAGTTATGTTAGATCCACTATGGATTGGACTTTCACAATATCATGTTAGACCCGCTCGACATCCATTGCTTTTGGTCCCCTGCGGTCCTCTCCAAGGTTTCTCATACTCAACATTGTTACTTTCACCGACGTCCCATTGGGTGTGAGTTTTTCCTTGCCCTTATGTGGGCTCTACCGAGGATGTCGTTGTGGTTTGTGCAGCCCTTTGAGACACTTGTGATTTAGGGCTATATAAATAAACATTGATCGATTGATTGATTGAAGCATAGAGGATGTAATCTTACCCCCATTTCTTTCTTTTAGCAATTACAAACCCCGTTTCCATATGAGTTGGAAAATTATGTTGGATGTAAATATATATTTGATGTTTTAATTCATAAATGTAATTTTTTTTGCAAACAATAATTAAATTAGAATTTCATGGCTGCAACATGTGCCAAAGTAGTTGGGAAAGGGCATGTTCACCACTGTGTTACATCACCTTTTCTTTTAACAACACTCAAAAATGTTTGGGAACTGAGGAAACTAATTGTTGAAGCTTTGAAAGTGGAATTCTTTCCCATTCTTGTTTTATGTCGAGCCTCAGTCTCCGCTGTCGTATCTTACGCTTCATAATGCGCCACACATTTTCGATGGGAGACATGTCTGGACTGTAGGCGGGCCAGGAAAGTACCCGCACTCTTTTACGATGAAACCACGCTGTTGTAACACGTGGCTTGGTATTGTTTTACTGAAATAAGCAGGGGCGTCCATGGTAACGTTGCTTGGATGACAACATATGTTGCTCCAAAACCTGTATGGACCATTCAGCATTAATGGTGCCTTCACAGATGTGTAAGTTACCCATGCCTTGGGCACTAACACACCCCCATACCATCACAGATGCTGGCTTTTGAACTTCGCGCCTTTTAAAATCCGGATGGTTATTTTCCTCTTTGTTCCTGAGGACAACACGTCCACAGTTTCCAAATATAATCTGAAATGTGGACTCGTCAGACCGCAGAACACTTTTCCACTTTGCATCAGTCCATCTTAGATGAGCTCGGGCCCAGCGAAGCCAGCGGCGTTCCTTTGTGTTGTTGATAAATGGCTTTTGCTTTGCATAGTAGACCTTTAACTTGCACTTATAGATGTAGCAACCAACTGTAGTTACTGACAGTGGTTTTATGAAGTGTCCCTGAGCCCATGTGGTGATATCCTTTACACACTGATGTCGGTTTTTGATGCAGTACCGCCTGAGGGATCAAAGGTCCGTAATATCATCATTTACGTGCAGTGATTTCTCCAGATTCTCTGAACCTTTTGATGATTTTACGGACCGTAGATGGTAAAATCCCTAAATTCATTGCAAAAGCTCGTTGAGAAAAAAAATTTCCAAAATTGTTTGACAATTTGCTTACAAATTGGTGACCCACGCCCCATCCTTGTTTGTGAATTACTTAGCATTTCTTGGAAGCTGCTTGCATACCCAAACATGGCACCCAACTGTTCCCAATTAGCCTGCACACCTGTGGGAAGTTCGAAATATGTTTTTGATGAGCATTTCTCAACTTTTTCAGTATTTATTTCCACATTTCCCAACTTCTTTGTCATGTGTTGCTGGCATCAATTTCTAAATCTAATGATAGTTTACAAAAAAAAAAAATGTTTATAATTTTGAACATCAAATATGTTGTCTTTGTTGCATATTCAACTGAATATGGGTTGAAAATGATTTGCAAATCATTGTATTCCGTTTATATTTACATCTAACACAATTTCCCAACTCATATGGAAACGGGGTTTGTACTAACCCATTTGTTAACTTCTGTTCTCAAAATGTAACACGAACAAACAACTCAATAAAATTCCCTATGAGTAAATAAGAAGTATTCAGTATTCATTTCCTAATAGATTAAACATCATATCTCTTTCATCAATCAAATTTATATTGATTGAAAATAATATTAGAAAAAATAATAGTAGTAGTAAATAGTAATAATTATAAAAACTACTACTAGTGTATCAGTGATTCTCAAACTGTGGTCGGCGTACCATCCAGTTGTACGCCAATGAATCACTTAATTATATGCAATTAATTTAATTTGATTCATTGTTTAAGAGCAGTGTTTTATTTTCCTATGTTTAAACACAGTTGTACTGTTCAAACAGTGTGTAATGTTGAAATATTGAATATACTTGTTAAATAAAACTGTTGCCTTGTTTTTAATGAATACTTAGGCCTACTACACTACTGCATTTCAATGTTGGTCATTAAGTGGTACTTGGAGAGCCAAGTTGATGAAATATAATAAATAGTCATTTAAAATAGCGGGATGTAGGGTTTCATCCTTTATTTATATTTAATAGCTTAACAAATCATGACCATGTATTAATATTTGTGTGCTTAATGGATTCAAATGTGAAGAAAATTAAAATGGCTTTATTGTTTCTACATGCGGCCCTCAGTGGAAAAGTTTGAACTCACCCGCTCTGGTTCTTTATGTTCTGTATTCTTGCACGAGGCGGCTAACTGGAGCGTAAAACTAGGTGATGGCGGCGGACCGGCAGGTGCTCACCTGCCCCTAAACTAAATGTGACAGGCAGTTTAGTGGTGCGACGCAGGAGAGAGGGGTAACGGAGGGGGGGTGTGGCTAGGTACAAGAATACAAGGTGGTGTCAGCGGTCAATATTTTAAGAGGTGATTTTGTTATTTCAATAAAAGAAACGGACGAGCGGGTGTGATGATTATGATGCGTTTGGCGCCAAAAACACCTGAGTGCTTCCAGCAGGCTGTCAGCAGACAACGGGACGCACATGAGGATGGATTTGTCGCTTTAATTCGTACAGACGGGGCTTTTAATCTTTCATGACCCGGGGGGAAAGGCCCTTTCGTCCTGCCAGACAGGCACTAAAAATAAATTGGGTTTTAGGCTCGCTACTAGTATTTGTTTGCTAGCAAGAGTAAGTTGAATGTTGTTCAAAAGGTGTGTACGTGTGTGTGTTTCCCAAACCTATCCCGCTTCCTATTCTGCAACTCAGCAAAGGTGGAATGAGGGGTTTCATTTTCTGTCCCTCCCCTACCCCCCGGCGTCCACCACCCTGTGTTGTACCTTTAGCTCATGCATTTTTCATCACTGCCGTTCCAAGACCGCCGCCGCCACCCTCGTACAATGCTATTGATTGTCGATTAAGCCATCAGACCACCATAAAAAGGTTAATATTTTAAAGCTGCTGTGCTCTCCTACTGTTTCAATGGCTTTTGCTAAGAGTTTCCACTCACAGGCCCGCTCAGGATTATCAATGTTTGATGCTGTGCACGCCACTAGCTTGTCCATACAACACTTATTGCACTTCTTCATCTCTGAGGCGCCCCATTGGTCCACTCAGCCGGTCGAGGAATTAACACAGAAAAAGGCATGGCTTAAGGGTCTATTGCCGTTGCAGATTTGCTAATGCTAATAGTGGTGGTGAAGGCCCAGGTACCAACTGTTATGGTTAATGAGGGGAGTTGACAGCAACAGACACCAGAGTACTTATGGGGCTCTATAGATTGTATATATATTCACCTTATATATATAATAAACAAACAATATAATATAAACTAAGGAAATGGAGTGTGAACTAGATCCAAAAGCTTAGCTAAGGTGTGTGTTACCAAATGTTGTTGAGAGCGAAGGAACACGGATGTCCGTGGGGCAGGCAGATGATCCAGGGCAGGAGAGAAGCGTCAGAGTCCGGGGACAAGCGAGGAGTCGAGGACCAAAAGGGCAGTTCAGGAAGCAAGGGAACAAAAAGGTGACGAGACGCACAACTCGCCAACACAGGAACAAGGGCAGACGCTGGAAGGACACGGAAGAACAATGAAACATGGAGCGAGACTCGTAGAGAGAGAGAGAGAGAGAGAGAGAGAGCGAGAGAGCATAACGCTGGGTATTGGCTTAAGGTACAAAAGACTATATTCCGGCGCCTGATGGCAGGTGGAGTAGGCTTATGAAGGAAGCTCCTTTATTACAGGCAGGTACGCTGATTGCCGGTGAATTATTGCAGCTGGTGGCTGCTGCAGGGCGGAGACGCGCTCGCCGCGTCCCTGGATGTGCGCAGCCATGGGCATGTCCCGACGTGAGACAAGCAGAGTGCAAGGATGAGGGCGCATTGGAATGTGCCCTGGCCGTGACACTAAATACACAATACTGCACATGCTACAAGTTTGTGGAGCAAAACGCAAGTTAGCCAGGCTATCAGTAGTTTAGTCAAGTGACCATGCAGGAACTTATCCAGATTGTCAGGAAGTTACCTTGGTTGCCCAAGCTACCAGAAAGTTACTTAAACAACCAGGAAGTTAGCCTAGCCAGCGAGAAGTTAGCCAAGCTAGCAGGAAGTTAACCAGGCTATCAAAACTAAGCCAGGCTACCAGGAAGTTAGCCAGGCTAACAGGACCTTAGTCTTTTTGATTGATTGAAACTTTTATTAGTAGATTGCACAGTTCAGTACATATTCCGTACAATTGACCACTAAATGGTAACGCCCGAATACGTTTTTCAACTTGTTTAAGTCGGGGTCCACGTAAATCAATTCATGGTAAAAAGGTCAAGTCAAGTCAGCAAGTAACTGAAAGTTACTTTGTCTACCAGTACTTAGTCTACCAGTAAATTAGCCACTCTAGCAGGAAGTTAGCCAGTATAGCAGGAAGTTAGCCAGGGTACCGGAAAGTAACCTAGTTCACCAGGAAGCTAGCCTGTTGAGCAAGAAGTTACCCAGACTGGGAGGAAGTTAGCCAGGAAGTTAGCCAGTATAGCATGAAGTTAGCTAGAGTACCAGAAAGTAACTTAATCTAGCAGGAAGTTAGCCAGGCGAGCAAGAAGTTTGCCAGGCCAGCAGGAAGTTAGCCCGGCTAACAGGACGTTAGTTAAGTTAGCAAGTAACTGAAAGTTACTTTGTCTACCAGTAAGTTGCTTAGTCTACCAGTAAATTAGCCAGTCTAGTAGGAAGTTAGCCTGTATAGCAGGAAGTTAGCCAGGGTACCGGAAAGTAACCTAATCCACCAGGAAAATAGCTTGTTGAGCAAGAAGTAAGCCAGGCTAGCAGGAAATTAGCCAGGCTAGCAAAAAGTTATCCGGACTCGCGGGAAGTTAGCCAGGCTAGCAGTAAGTTAGCCAGTATAGCATGGAGTTAGCTAGAGTACCAGAAAGTAACTTAGTCTAGCAAGAAGTTAGCCAGGCTAGCAGCAAGTTGCTCAGACGGTATTGATTGATTGATTGAAACTTTTATTAGTAGGTTGCACAGTCCAGTACATATTCCGTACAATAGACCACTAAATGGTAACACTCCAATACGTTTTTCAACTTGTTTAAGTCGCGGTCCACGTAAAGCAATTTGGTAGCCTGGCTAGCAAAAAGTTAGCCTGTCCAGCAATAAGTTAGCTAGGGTACCAAAAAGTAATTTAGTCTACCAGGAAGTTAGCCCGTCTAGCATAGCCTGACCATACGTCCTCTTTTGCGGGGGTGTCCGGGGTGTCCGGGGTGTCCGGGCGGGTTTTTTTTAAATGCGTCAAATGCCCGGCATTTTGAATTAGGGTTGCGTGTATTTTCAATGTAGGGCCAGGGTTAAGTTGAACTAGTTGAATATATATATATATATGTATATATGTATGTATGTATATATATATATATATATATAAGAAATACTTGAGTTGGTGAATTCTAGCTGTAAATATTGTAGCGGCTGGCTACAGGGTGTTAGCCAATTGGCTTTGGCTGGGGGGCGGGACTTCCGGGGAAGTTAGGGAAGTGACGCTATTGACAGGAAGTGTTGGCTCGAGTTTTGCCGGGAAAAGGAAATACACTTCTTAGTAAACACTAAGGTGAGTGTAAAGTCAACATTTTTAACTCCAGTAAATAAGTTATTTTAGTATTTGTGAGTCCATGGAAACTTCACTTTTATCTTCCGCTGGATCCACATCGTTTGAGGATGGAGACGGGCTAGCTGTTAGCTTCAAGCTAACCAGCACCCGAGCAGACTCCTCCACCTCAAAAACATACTTTGCAGGTCAAAAAACGGGGCAGTTGTTTGCCTTTTGAAGTGTTAACGTGCGAGGAGTGTTCAAAAGAAGTCTTTTGAAGAAGTGGCTGACAAGTTAGCATCGCTGACAGTTACGTCATCACCGTCATTGTTTACTGAAGCAGAGATGGTGACTGTGTGTTATGATAAACGCGATAGATTTATCTGATTTAATTTCTTATTATCTATAGCAGGGGTGTCAAAAGTGTGCCAAAGAGGCCATTTGTGGACCACAGCTAATGTTTTCAAGGCCCACGGCACATTCTAAAAATACTATTAAAATAAACTAAAACATAACAAAAGTGAAATAAAAAAGCTTAATGGTGAAATGTAATTTAGAAAAAGTTGTAATGTTGACTAATAAAACAAAGCTGTTTTTTTTCTTTCAAACTGTCCTTGCTCAAAACATAATATTGAATCAAAATCAATGTTATTATGAATTATTGACCGATCCAAGGTCCCCATTACGTCACATCAAATATTCCACTAAGAAAAAAATATTTTTGGTGGAAGATTTTGTATATTTTGTGTGTTTGTCATTAAAAACATAGTTTTGTTTGACAAAAAAGGGCGAGAAAAAACAAACAAAAAAATAACATAAAAAAACTAAAACATTTTGAAATGAGGGATAGATGTGAAGTTGATGTAGACTCCAGAGATTTAAGCGTTAAATATAAAATGTATGTATGCCCTGGCACACTATCATCATTTCATGACCGAAGCAAAACACTTTTTACACTTTTATACTGAAATAAATACACCTACAACTCATTAAATAAAAACATATAAAAATCTACCAGCAGCGGTAAAGTTAAGGTCCATGAAGGACAGATGAAAGTGAATGCATGTTTATAATTGAACACATTTACATATGTATACACATTTGTTTTATTTTTTATTCTTTTGTTAATGAATAAAGTAACCTTTATGACAACTTTTTTCCAAAACACGATATAGTATGTGAGATACAAAAGGATATTGAATATTTTTATCATTTGTTTTCAAAATGCTTACAAAAGAGTGGGACCCCAAAAATTTACTGTGGGACCCCATTTTTATGACTTGATGGGGTCCCTGGGACCCCATTTTAAAAATCCCTAGCGCCTACACAGCAGTCAAAAGAGAAGAAAATATACTTTATTTCAATAAATATATTATTTATAAACCAAGTTCAATCAATCAATCAATCAATGTTTATTTATATAGCCCCAAATCACAAATGTCTCAAAGGACTGCACAAATCATTACGACTACAACATCCTCGGAAGAACCCACAAAAGGGCAAGGAAAACTCACACCCAGTGGGCAGAGAGAATTCACATCCAGTTCGAGTATCATTGGCAAATTTCCGCCTACTCCCGGCCTTGGCGTGCTGCCTGCCTTGGCACGCATATATGTGTCCTCTTTTTGGGATTTCAGAATATGGTCAGCCTAGTCCAGCAGGAAGTAAGCCAAGTGAACAGGAAGTTAGCCTGTCAAGAAGGAGGTTTGCCAGGCTACCTGGGAGTCAGCCAGTCTAGCAGGAAGTTAGCCAGTCCAACAGGAAGTTAGCCAGTCCAGCAGGAAGCTAGCCAGTCCTGCAAGAAGTTAGCCAGTCCAGCAGGAAGTTAGCCAGTCCAGCAGGAAGTTAGCCAATCTAGCAGGAAGTTAGCCAGTCCACCAAGAAGTGAGCCAGTCTAGCAGGAAGTTAGCCAGTCCAGTGAGAAGTTAGCCAGTACAGAAAGAAGTTAGCCAGTCCAGCAAAAAGTTAGCCAGTCTAGCAGGAAGTTAGCCAGTCCAGCAGGAAGTTAGCCCGTCCAGCAGGAAGTTAGCCCGTCCAACAGGAAGTTAGCAAGTGCAGCAGGAAGTTAGCTAGTCCAGCAGGAAGTTAGCCTGTCCAGCAGGAAGTTAGCCAGTCAAGCAAGAAGTTAGCCAGTCCAGCAGGAAGCTAGCCAGTCCAGCAAGAAGTTAGCCAGTCCAGCAAAAAGTTAGCCAGTCCAGCAGGAAGTTAGCCAGTGCAACAGGAAGTTAGCCAGTCCAGCAGGAAGTTAGCCAGTCCAGCAGAATATTAGCCAGTCCAGCAAGAAGTTACCCAGTCCGGTAGGAAGTTAGCCAGTCCAGCAGGAAGTTAGCCAGCCCAGCAGGAAGCTAGCCAGGCCAGCATGAAGATAGCCGGTCTAGCAAGAAGTTAGCCAGTCCAGCTGGAAGCTAGCAAGTCTAGCAAGAAGTTAGCCAGTCCTGTAGGAAGTTAGCCAGTCGAGCAGGAAGTTAGCCAGTCTAGCAAGAAGTTAACCAATCTAGCAGGAAGTTAGCCAGTCCAGCTGGAAGCTAGCCAGTCAAGCAGGAAGTTAGCCAGTCCAGCAGAAAGTTAGCCAGTTTAGCAAGAAGTTAGCCAGTCTAGCAGGGAGTTAGCCAGTCTAGCAGGAAGTTAGCCAGTCTAGCAGGAAGTTAGCCAGTCCAGCAGAAAGTTAGCCATTTTAGCAGGAAGTTAGCCAGTTGAGCAAGAAGTTAGCCAGTCTAGCAGGAAGTTAGCCAGTCTAGCAGAAAGTTAGCCAGTCCAGCAGGAAGTTAGCCAGTCTAGCAGGAAGTTAGCCAGTCCAGCAGGAAGTTAGCCAGTCCAGCAGGAAGCTAACCAGTCCAGCAAGAAGTAAGCCAGCCTAGTAGGAAGTTAGCCAGTCGAGCAGGATGTTAGCCCGTCTAACAGGAAGTTAGCCATTCCCACAGGAAGTTAACAGGTCCAGCAGGAAGCTAGCCAGTTTAGCAAGAAGTTAGCCTGTCCAGCAGAAAGCTAGCCAGTCAAGCAAGAAGTTAGCCAGTCCAGCAAAAAGTTAGCCAGTCGAGCAGGAAGTTAGCCAGTCCAGTAAAAAGTTAGCCAGTCCAGCAAGACGTTAGCCAGTATAGCAGGAAGTTAGCCAATCCAGCAGGAAGTTAGTCATTCCAGCAGGAAGTTAGCCAGTCCAAAAATTTACTGTGGGACCCCATTTTTATGACTTGATGGGGTCCCTGGGACCCCATTTTAAAAATCCCTAGCGCCTACACAGATGTCAAAAGAGAAGAAAATATACTTTATTTAAATAAATATATCATTTATAAACCAAGTTCAATCAATCAATCAATCAATCAATGCTTATTTATATAGCCCCAAATCACAAATGTCTCAAAGGACTGCACAAATCATTACGACTACAACATCCTCGGAAGAACCCACAAAAGGGCAAGGAAAACTCACACCCAGTGGGCAGAGAAAATTCACATCCAGTTCGAGTATCATTGGCAAATTTCCGCCTACTCCCGGCCTTGGCGTGCTGCCTGCCTTGGCACGCATATATGTGTCCTCTTTTTGGGATTTCAGAATATGGTCAGCATAGTCTAACAGGAAGTAAGCCAAGTGAACAGGAAGTTAGCCTGTCAAGAAGGAAGTTTGCCAGGCTACCTGGAAGTTAGCCAGTCTAGCAGGAAGTTAGCCAGTCCAACAGGAAGTTAGCCAGTCCAGCAGGAAGCTAGCCAGTCCTGCAAGAAGTTAGCCAGTCCAGCAGGAAGTTAGCCAGTCCAGCAGGAAGTTAGCCAGTCCAGCAAGAAGTGAGCCAGTCTAGCAGGAAGTTAGCCAGTCCAGTGAGAAGTTAGCCAGTACAGAAAGAAGTTAGCCAGTCCAGCAAAAAGTTAGCCAGTCTAGCAGGAAGTTAGCCAGTCCAGCAGGAAGTTAGCCCGTCCAACAGGAAGTTAGCCAGTGCAGCAGGAAGTTAGCTAGTCCAGCAGGAAGTTAGCCTGTCCAGTAGGAAGTTAACCAGTCGAGCAAGAAGTTAGCCAGTCCAGCAGGAAGTTAGCCAGTCCAGCAGGAAGCTAGCCAGACCAGCAAGAAGTTAGCCAGTCCAGAAAAAAGTTAGCCAGTCCAGCAGGAAGTTAGCCAGTGCAACAGGAAGTTAGCCAGTCCAGAAAAAAGTTAGCCAGTCCAGCAGGAAGTTAGCCAGTGCAACAGGAAGTTAGCCAGTCCAGCAGGAAGTTAGCCAGTCCAGCAGAATATTAGCCAGTCCAGCAAGAAGTTACCCAGTCCGGTAGGAAGTTAGCCAGTCCAGCAGGAAGTTAGCCAGCCCAGCAGGAAGCTAGCCAGGCCAGCATGAAGATAGCCGGTCTAGCAAGAAGTTAGCCAGTCCAGCTGGAAGCTAGCAAGTCTAGCAAGAAGTTAGCCAGTCCTGTAGGAAGTTAGCCAGTCGAGCAGGAAGTTAGCCAGTCTAGCAAGAAGTTAACCAATCTAGCAGAAAGTTAGCCAGTCCAGCTGGAAGCTAGCCAGTCAAGCAGGAAGTTAGCCAGTCCAGCAGAAAGTTAGCCAGTTTAGCAAGAAGTTAGCCAGTCTAGCAGGGAGTTAGCCAGTCTAGCAGGGAGTTAGCCAGTCTAGCAGGAAGTTAGCCAGTCTAGCAGGAAGTTAGCCAGTCCAGCAGAAAGTTAGCCAGTTTAGCAGGAAGTTAGCCAGTTGAGCAAGAAGTTAGCCAGTCCAGCAGGAAGTTAGCCAGTCTAGCAGAAAGTTAGCCAGTCTAGCAGGAAGTTAGCCAGTCTAGCAGGAAGTTAGCCAGTCCAGCAGGAAGTTAGCCATTCCAACAGGGAGTTAGCCAGTCCAGCAAGAAGTTAACCAGCCTAGCAGGAAGTTAGCCAGTCGAGCAGGAAGTTAGCCAGTCCAGCAAGACGTTAGCCAGACTAGCAGTAAGTTAGCCAATCCAGCAGGAAGTTAGCCATTCCAGCAGGAAGTTAGCCAGTCCAACAGGAAGTTAACCAGTCCAGCAGGAAGTTAGTCAGTCCAGCAAGAAGTTAGCCAGTCCAGCAGGAAGTTAGCCGGTCCAGCAGGAAGTTAGCCAGTCCAGCAGGAAGTTAGCCGGTCTAGCAGGAAGTTAGCCAGGCCAGCAAGAAGTTAGTCAGTCAGGCAGGAAGTTAGCCAGTCCAGCAAGAAATTAGCAAGTCCAGCAAAAAGATAGCCAGTCATGCAGGAAGTTAACCTGTCCAGCAGGAAGTTAGCCAGTGTAGCAAGAAATTAGCCAGTCCAGCAAGAAGTAAGCCAGTCTAGCAGGAAGTTAACCTGTCCAGCAAAACGTTGGCCAGTCCAGCAGGAAGTTAGCCAGTCCAGCAGGAAGTTAGCCAGTCCAGCAAGAAGTTAGTCAGTCCAGCAGGAAGTTAGCCAGTCTAGCAAGAAATTAGCCAGTCCAACAAAAAGTTAGCATGTCCAGCAGGAAGTTAGCAAGTCCAGCAAAAAGATAGCCTGTCATGCAGGAAGTTAACCTGTCTAACAGGAAATTAGCCAGTGTAGCAAGAAATTAGCCAGTCCAGCAAGAAGTAAGCCAGTCTAGCAGGAAGTTAACCTGTCCAGCAAAACGTTGGCCAGTCCAGCAGGAAGTTAGCCAGTCCAGCAAGAAGTTAGCCAGTCCAATAGGAAGTTAGCCAGTCCAGCAGGAAGTTAGCCAGTCTAGCAAGAAGTTAACCAATCTAGGAGGACGTTAGCCAGTCCAACAGGAAGCTAGCCAGTCGAGCAGGAAGTTAGCCGGTCTAGCAGAAAGTTAGCCAGTTTAGCAGGAAGTTAGCCAGTTGAGCAGGAAGTTAGCCAGTCCAGCAGGAAGTCAGCCAGTCCAGCAGGAAGTTAGCCAGTCCAGCAGGAAGTTAGCCATTCCAACAGGAAGTTAGCCAGTCCAGCAGGAAGCTAACCAGTCCAGCAAGAAGTAAGCCAGCCTAGTAGGAAGTTAGCCAGTCGAGCAGGATGTTAGCCCGTCTAACAGGAAATTAGCCATTCCCACAGGAAGTTAACAGGTCCAGCAGGAAGCTAGCCAGTTCAGCAAGAAGTTAGCCTGTCCAGCAGAAAGCTAGCCAGTCAAGCAAGAAGTTAGCCAGTCCAGCAAAAAGTTAGCCAGTCGAGCAGGAAGTTAGCCAGTCCAGCAAAAAGTTAGCCAGTCCAGCAAGACGTTAGCCAGTATAGCAGGAAGTTAGCCAATCCAGCAGGAAGTTAGTCATTCCAGCAGGAAGTTAGCCAGTCCAACAGGAAGTTAACCAGTCCAGCAGGAAGTTAGTCAGTCCAGCAAGAAGTTAGCCAGTCCAGCAGGAAGTTAGCCGGTCCAGCAGGAAGTTAGCCAGTCCAGCAGGAAGTTAGCCAGTCTAGCAGGAAGTCTTGCAAAAAGATAGCCAGTCGAGCAGGAAGTTAGCCAGTCCAGCAGGAAGTTAGCCAGTCTTGCAGAAAGTTAGCCAGTCCAGCAGGAAGTTAGCCAGTCCAGCAGGAAGTTAGCCAGTCTAGCAGGAAGTCAGCCAGTCCAGCAAGAAGTTAGTCAGTCCAGCAGGAAGTTAGCCAGTCTAGCGAGAAATTAGCCAGTCCAACAAAAAGTTAGCCAGTCCAGCAGGAAGTTAGCAAGTCCAGCAAAAAGTTAGCCAGTCATGCAGGAAGTTAACCTGTCTAGCAGGAAGTTAGCAAGTGTAGCAAGAAATTAGCCAGTCCAGCAAGAAGTAAGCCAGTCTAGCAGGAAGTTAGCCTGTCCAGCAAAAAGTTAGCCAGTCCAGCAGCAAGTTAGCCAGTGCAGCAAGAAGTTAGCCAGTCCAATAGGAAGTTAGCCAGTCCAGCAGGAAGTTAGCCAGTCTAGCAAGGAGTTAACCAATCTAGCAGGACGTTAGCCAGTCCAACAGGAAGCTAGCCAGTCGAGCAGGAAGTTAGCCGGTCTAGCAGAAAGTTAGCCATTCCAACAGGAAGTTAGCCAGTCCAGCAGGAAGCTAACCAGTCTAGCAAGAAGTAAGCCAGCCTAGTAGGAAGTTAGCCAGTCGAGCAGGATGTTAGCCGGTCTAACAGGAAGTTAGCCAGTTGAGCAGGAAGTTAGCTAGTCCAGCAGGAAGTTAGCCAGTCCAGCAGGAAGTCAGCCAGTCCAGCAGGAAGTTAGCCAGTCCAGCAGGAAGTTAGCCATTCCAACAGGAAGTTAGCCAGTCCAGCAGGAAGCTAACCAGTCCAGCAAGAAGTAAGCCAGCCTAGTAGGAAGTTAGCCAGTCGAGCAGGATGTTAGCCCGTCTAACAGGAAATTAGCCATTCCCACAGGAAGTTAACAGGTCCAGCAGGAAGCTAGCCAGTTTAGCAAGAAGTTAGCCAGTCCAGCAGGAAGCTAGCCAGTCCAGCAAGAGGTTAGCCAGTCCTGTAGGAAGTTAGCCAGTCCAGCAGGAAGTTAGCCAGTCCAGCAAGAAGTTAACCAATCTAGCAGGAAGTTAGCCAGTCCAGCAGGAAGCTAGCCAATCAAGCAAGAAGTTAGCCAGTCCAGCAAAAAGTTAGCCAGTTGAGCAGGAAGTTAGCCAGTCTAGCAGGAAGTTAGCCAGTCTAGCAGGAAGTTAGCCAGTTGAGCAGGAAGTTAGCCAGTTGAGCAGGAAGTTAGCCAGTCCAGCAGGAAGTTAGCCAGTCTAGCAGGAAGTTAGCCAGTCCAGCAGGAAGTTAGCCATTCCAACAGGAACTTACCCAGTCCAGCAGGAAGCTAACCAGTTTAGCAAGAAGTTAGCCAGCCTAGCAGGAAGTTAGCCAGTCGAGCAGGAAGTTAGCCAGTCTAGCAGGAAGTTAGCAGGTCTAGCAGGAAGTTAGCCAGTCGAGCAGGAAGTTAGCCAGTCAAGCTGGAAGATAGCCAGTCCAGCAAAAAGTTAGCCAGTCCAGCAAGAAGTTAGCCAGTCCAGAACGAAGTTAGCCAATCCAGCAGGAAGTTAGCCCTTCCAGCAGGAAGTTAGCCAGTCCAGCAGGAAGTTAGCCAATCCAACAGGAAGTTAACCAGTCCAGCAGGAAGTTAGTCAGTCCAGCAAGAAGTAAGCCCGTCTAGCAGGAAGTTAGCCGGTCTAGCAGGAAATTAGCCAGTCCAGCAGGAAGTTAGCCAGTCTAGCAGGAAGTTAGCCAGTCCAACAGGAAGTTAGACAGTCCAGCAGGAAGTTAGCCAGTCCAGCAGGAAGTTAGCCGGTCTAGCAGGAAGTTAGCCAGTCAGGCATGAAGATAGCCAGTCCAGCAGGAAGTTAGCCAGTCTAGCAAGAAATTAGTCAGTCTAGCAAGAAATTAGCCAGTCCAGAAGGAAGTTAGCCAGTCTTGCAAAAAGACAGCCAGTCGAGCAGGAAGTTAGCCAGTCAAGCAGGAAGTTCACCAGTCGAGCAGGATGTTAGCCCGTCTAACAGGAAATTAGCCATTCCCACAGGAAGTTAACAGGTCCAGCAGGAAGCTAGCCAGTTCAGCAAGAAGTTAGCCTGTCCAGCAGAAAGCTAGCCAGTCAAGCAAGAAGTTAGCCAGTCCAGCAAAAAGTTAGCCAGTCGAGCAGGAAGTTAGCCAGTCCAGCAAAAAGTTAGCCAGTCCAGCAAGACGTTAGCCAGTATAGCAGGAAGTTAGCCAATCCAGCAGGAAGTTAGTCATTCCAGCAGGAAGTTAGCCAGTCCAACAGGAAGTTAACCAGTCCAGCAGGAAGTTAGTCAGTCCAGCAAGAAGTTAGCCAGTCCAGCAGGAAGTTAGCCGGTCCAGCAGGAAGTTAGCCAGTCCAGCAGGAAGTTAGCCAGTCTAGCAGGAAGTCTTGCAAAAAGATAGCCAGTCGAGCAGGAAGTTAGCCAGTCCAGCAGGAAGTTAGCCAGTCTTGCAGAAAGTTAGCCAGTCCAGCAGGAAGTTAGCCAGTCCAGCAGGAAGTTAGCCAGTCTAGCAGGAAGTCAGCCAGTCCAGCAAGAAGTTAGTCAGTCCAGCAGGAAGTTAGCCAGTCTAGCGAGAAATTAGCCAGTCCAACAAAAAGTTAGCCAGTCCAGCAGGAAGTTAGCAAGTCCAGCAAAAAGTTAGCCAGTCATGCAGGAAGTTAACCTGTCTGGCAGGAAGTTAGCAAGTGTAGCAAGAAATTAGCCAGTCCAGCAAGAAGTAAGCCAGTCTAGCAGGAAGTTAGCCTGTCCAGCAAAAAGTTAGCCAGTCCAGCAGCAAGTTAGCCAGTGCAGCAAGAAGTTAGCCAGTCCAATAGGAAGTTAGCCAGTCCAGCAGGAAGTTAGCCAGTCTAGCAAGGAGTTAACCAATCTAGCAGGACGTTAGCCAGTCCAACAGGAAGCTAGCCAGTCGAGCAGGAAGTTAGCCGGTCTAGCAGAAAGTTAGCCATTCCAACAGGAAGTTAGCCAGTCCAGCAGGAAGCTAACCAGTCTAGCAAGAAGTAAGCCAGCCTAGTAGGAAGTTAGCCAGTCGAGCAGGATGTTAGCCGGTCTAACAGGAAGTTAGCCAGTTGAGCAGGAAGTTAGCTAGTCCAGCAGGAAGTTAGCCAGTCCAGCAGGAAGTCAGCCAGTCCAGCAGGAAGTTAGCCAGTCCAGCAGGAAGTTAGCCATTCCAACAGGAAGTTAGCCAGTCCAGCAGGAAGCTAACCAGTCCAGCAAGAAGTAAGCCAGCCTAGTAGGAAGTTAGCCAGTCGAGCAGGATGTTAGCCCGTCTAACAGGAAATTAGCCATTCCCACAGGAAGTTAACAGGTCCAGCAGGAAGCTAGCCAGTTTAGCAAGAAGTTAGCCAGTCCAGCAGGAAGCTAGCCAGTCCAGCAAGAGGTTAGCCAGTCCTGTAGGAAGTTAGCCAGTCCAGCAGGAAGTTAGCCAGTCCAGCAAGAAGTTAACCAATCTAGCAGGAAGTTAGCCAGTCCAGCAGGAAGCTAGCCAATCAAGCAAGAAGTTAGCCAGTCCAGCAAAAAGTTAGCCAGTTGAGCAGGAAGTTAGCCAGTTGAGCAGGAAGTTAGCCAGTCTAGCAGGAAGTTAGCCAGTCTAGCAGGAAGTTAGCCAGTCCAGCAGGAAGTTAGCCATTCCAACAGGAACTTACCCAGTCCAGCAGGAAGCTAACCAATTTAGCAAGAAGTTAGCCAGCCTAGCAGGAAGTTAGCCAGTCGAGCAGGAAGTTAGCCAGTCTAGCAGGAAGTTAGCAGGTCTAGCAGGAAGTTAGCCAGTCGAGCAGGAAGTTAGCCAGTCAAGCTGGAAGATAGCCAGTCCAGCAAAAAGTTAGCCAGTCCAGCAAAAAGTTAGCCAGTCCAGCAAGAAGTTAGCCAGTCCAGAACAAAGTTAGCCAATCCAGCAGGAAGTTAGCCCTTCCAGCAGGAAGTTAGCCAGTCCAGCAGGAAGTTAGCCAATCCAACAGGAAGTTAACCAGTCCAGCAGGAAGTTAGTCAGTCCAGCAAGAAGTAAGCCCGTCTAGCAGGAAGTTAGCCGGTCTAGCAGGAAGTTAGCCAGTCTAGCAGGAAGTTAGCCAGTCCAACAGGAAGTTAGACAGTCCAGCAGGAAGTTAGCCAGTCCAGCAGGAAGTTAGCCGGTCTAGCAGGAAGTTAGCCAGTCCAGCATGAAGATAGCCAGTCCAGCAGGAAGTTAGCCAGTCTAGCAAGAAATTAGTCAGTCTAGCAAGAAATTAGCCAGTCCAGAAGGAAGTTAGCCAGTCTTGCAAAAAGACAGCCAGTCGAGCAGGAAGTTAGCCAGTCAAGCAGGAAGTTCACCAGTCGAGCAGGAAGTTGGCCAGTCAAGCAGGAAGTTAGACAGTCCAGCAAGAAGTTAGCCAGGCCAGCAAGAAGTTAGACAGTCCAGCAAGAAGTTAGCCAGTCTAGCAGGAAGATTGCCAATCCAGCAGGAAGTTAGCCATTCCAGCACAAAGTTAACCAGTCCTGCAGGAAGTTAGCCAGTCCAGCAGGAAGTTAGCCGGTCTAGCAGGTAGTTAGCCGGTCCAGCAGGAAGTTAGCCAGTCCAACAGGAAGTTAGTCAGTCCAGCAGGAAGTTAGCCAGTCCAGCAAGGAATTAGCCAGTCCAGCAGGAATTGAGCCAGTCTAGCAAGAAATTAGTCAGTCCAGCAATAAGTTAGCCAATCCTACAGGAAGTTAGGCAGTCCAGCAGAAAGTTAACCAGTTTAGCAGGAAGTTAGCCAGTTGGGCAGGATGTTAGCCAGTCTAGCAGAAAGTTAGCCAGTTTAGCATGAAGTTAGCCTGTTGAGCAGGAAGTTAGCTAGTTTAGCAGGAAGTTAGCCAGTCCAGCAGGAAGTTAGCCAGTCCAGCAGGAAGTTAGCCATTCCAACAGGAAGTTAGCCAGTCCAGCAGGAAGATAACCAGTCCAGCAAGAAGTAAGCCAGCCTAGCAGGAAGTTAGCCAGTCGAGCAGGATGTTAGCCGGTCTAACAGGAAGTTAGCCATTCCAACAGGATGTTAACAGGTCCAGCAGGAAGCTAGCCAGTTTAGCAAGAAGTTAACCAATCCAGCAGGAAGTTAGCCAGTCCAGCAGGAAGTTAGCCAGTTGAGCAGGAAGTTAGCCAGTCTTGCAGGAAGTTAGCCAGTCCAGCAGGAAGCTAATCAGTTTAGCAAGAAGTTAGCCAGCCTAGCAGGAAGTTAGCCAGTCGAGCAGGAAGTTAGCCAGTCTAGCAGGAAGTTAGCCAGTCGAGCAGGAAGTTGGCCAGTCAAGCTGGAAGATAGCCAGTCCAGCAAAAAGTTAGCCAGTCCAGCAAAAAGTTAGCCAGTCCAGCAAGAAGTTAGCCAGTCCAGAAGGAAGTTAGCCAATCCAGCAGGAAGTTAGCCCTTCCAGCAGGAAGTTAGCCAGTCCAGCAGGAAGTTAGCCGGTCCAGCAGGAAGTTAGCCAGTCCAGCAGGAAGTTAGCCAGTCTAGCAGGAAGTCTTGCAAAAAGATAGCCAGTCGAGCAGGAAGTTAGCCAGTCCAGCAGGAAGTTAGCCAGTCTTGCAGAAAGTTAGCCAGTCCAGCAGGAAGTTAGCCAGTCCAGCAGGAAGTTAGCCAGTCTAGCAGGAAGTTAGCCAGTCCAGCAGGAAGTTAGCCAGTCTAGCAGGAAGTCTTGCAAAAAGATAGCCAGTCGAGCAGGAAGTTAGCCAGTCCAGCAGGAAGTTAGCCAGTCTTGCAGAAAGTTAGCCAGTCCAGCAGGAAGTTAGCCAGTCCAGCAGGAAGTTAGCCAGTCTAGCAGGAAGTCAGCCAGTCCAGCAAGAAGTTAGTCAGTCCAGCAGGAAGTTAGCCAGTCTAGCGAGAAATTAGCCAGTCCAACAAAAAGTTAGCCAGGCCAGCAGGAAGTTAGCAAGTCCAGCAAAAAGTTAGCCAGTCATGCAGGAAGTTAACCTGTCTGGCAGGAAGTTAGCAAGTGTAGCAAGAAATTAGCCAGTCCAGCAAGAAGTAAGCCAGTCTAGCAGGAAGTTAGCCTGTCCAGCAAAAAGTTAGCCAGTCCAGCAGCAAGTTAGCCAGTGCAGCAAGAAGTTAGCCAGTCCAATAGGAAGTTAGCCAGTCCAGCAGGAAGTTAGCCAGTCTAGCAAGGAGTTAACCAATCTAGCAGGACGTTAGCCAGTCCAACAGGAAGCTAGCCAGTCGAGCAGGAAGTTAGCCGGTCTAGCAGAAAGTTAGCCATTCCAACAGGAAGTTAGCCAGTCCAGCAGGAAGCTAACCAGTCTAGCAAGAAGTAAACCAGCCTAGTAGGAAGTTAGCCAGTCGAGCAGGATGTTAGCCGGTCTAACAGGAAGTTAGCCAGTTGAGCAGGAAGTTAGCTAGTCCAGCAGGAAGTTAGCCAGTCCAGCAGGAAGTCAGCCAGTCCAGCAGGAAGTTAGCCAGTCCAGCAGGAAGTTAGCCGGTCTAGCAGGTAGTTAGCCGGTCCAGCAGGAAGTTAGCCAGTCCAACAGGAAGTTAGTCAGTCCAGCAGGAAGTTAGCCAGTCCAGCAAGGAATTAGCCAGTCCAGCAGGAATTGAGCCAGTCTAGCAAGAAATTAGTCAGTCCAGCAATAAGTTAGCCAATCCTACAGGAAGTTAGGCAGTCCAGCAGAAAGTTAACCAGTTTAGCAGGAAGTTAGCCAGTTGGGCAGGATGTTAGCCAGTCTAGCAGAAAGTTAGCCAGTTTAGCATGAAGTTAGCCAGTTGAGCAGGAAGTTAGCTAGTTTAGCAGGAAGTTAGCCAGTCCAGCAGGAAGTTAGCCAGTCCAGCAGGAAGTTAGCCATTCCAACAGGAAGTTAGCCAGTCCAGCAGGAAGATAACCAGTCCAGCAAGAAGTAAGCCAGCCTAGCAGGAAGTTAGCCAGTCGAGCAGGATGTTAGCCGGTCTAACAGGAAGTTAGCCATTCCAACAGGATGTTAACAGGTCCAGCAGGAAGCTAGCCAGTTTAGCAAGAAGTTAACCAATCCAGCAGGAAGTTAGCCAGTCCAGCAGGAAGCTAGCCAGTCAAGCAAGAAGTTAGCCAGTCCAGCAAAAAGTTAGCCAGTTGTGCAGGAAGTTAGCCAGTTGAGCAGGAAGTTAGCCAGTCTTGCAGGAAGTTAGCCAGTCCAGCAGGAAGCTAATCAGTTTAGCAAGAAGTTAGCCAGCCTAGCAGGAAGTTAGCCAGTCGAGCAGGAAGTTAGCCAGTCTAGCAGGAAGTTAGCCAGTCGAGCAGGAAGTTGGCCAGTCAAGCTGGAAGATAGCCAGTCCAGCAAAAAGTTAGCCAGTCCAGCAAAAAGTTAGCCAGTCCAGCAATAAGTTAGCCAGTCCAGAAGGAAGTTAGCCAATCCAGCAGGAAGTTAGCCCTTCCAGCAGGAAGTTAGCCAGTCCAGCAGGAAGTTAGCCAATCCAACAGGAAGTTAACCAGTCCAGCAGGAAGCTAGTCAGTCCAGCAAGAAGTAAGCCCGTCTAGCAGGAAGTTAGCCGGTCTAGCAGGAAGTTAGCCAGTCCAGCAGGAAGTTAGCCAGTCCAACAGGAAGTTAGACAGTCCAGCAGGAAGTTAGCCAGTCTAGCAGGAAGTTAGCCAGTCCAGCATGAAGATAGCCAGTCTAGCAAGAAATTAGTCAGTCTAGCAAGAAGTTAGCCAGTCCAGAAGGAAGTTAGCCAGTCTTGCAAAAAGACAGCCAGTCGAGCAGGAAGTTAGCCAGTCAAGCAGGAAGTTCGCCAGTCGAGCAGGAAGTTGGCCAGTCAAGCAGGAAGTTAGCCAGTCCAGCAAGAAGTTAGCCAGTCCAGCAAGAAGTTAGCCAGTCTAGCAGGAAGATTGCCAATCCAGCAGGAAGTTAGCCATTCCAGCACAAAGTTAACCAGTCCTGCAGGAAGTTAGCCAGTCCAGCAGGAAGTTAGCCGGTCTAGCAGGTAGTTAGCCGGTCCAGCAGGAAGTTAGCCAGTCCAGCAGGAAGTTAGCCAGTCTGGCAGGAAGTTAGCCAGTCCAGCAAGAAATTAGCCAGTCCAGCAGGAATTGAGCCAGTCTAGCAAGAAATTAGTCAGTCTAGCAATAAGTTAGCCAATCCAGCAGGAAGTTAGGCAGTCCAGCAGAAAGTAAACCAGTTTAGCAGGAAGTTAGCCAGTTGGGCAGGATGTTAGCCAATCTAGCCGAAAGTTAGCCAGTTTAGCATGAAGTTAGCCAGTTGAGCTAGAAGTTAGCTAGTCCAGCAGGAAGTTAGCCAGTCCAGCAGGAAGTTAGCCAGTCCAGCAGGAAGTTAGCCATTCCAACAGGTAGTTAGCCAGTCCAGCAGGAAGCTAACCAGTCCAGCAAGGAGTAAGCCAGCCTAGCAGGAAGTTAGCCAGTCGAGCAGGATGTTAGCCGGTCTAACAGGAAGTTAAACATTCCCACAGGAAGTTAACAGGTCCAGCAGGAAGCTATCCAGTTTAGCAAGAAGTTAACCAATCCAGCAGGAAGTTAGCCAGTCCAGCAGGAAGCTAGCCAGTCAAGCAAGAAGTTAGCCAGTCCAGCAAAAAGTTAGCCAGTTGTGCAGGAAGTTAGCCAGTTGAGCAGGAAGTTAGCCAGTCTTGCAGGAAGTTAGCCAGTCCAGCAGGAAGCTAACCAGTTTAGCAAGAAGTTAGCCAGTCGAGCAGGAAGTTAGCCAGTCCAGCAGGAAGTTAGCCAGTCTAGCAGGAAGTTGGCCAGTCGAGCAGGAAGTCAGCCAGTCAAGCTGGAAGATAGCCAGTCCAGCAAAAAGTTAGCCAGTCCAGCAAGAAGTTAGCCATTCCAGAAGGAAGTTAGCCAATCCAGCAGGAAGTTAGCCCTTCCAGAAGGAAGTTAGCCAGTCCAGCAGGAAGTTAGCCAAACCAACAGGAAGTTAACCAGTCCAGCAAGAAGTTAGTCAGGCCAGCAAGAAGTTAGCCTGTCTAGCAGGAAGTTAGCCCGTCTAGCAGGAAGTTAGCCAGTCCAGCAGGAAGTCAGCCGGTCCAGCAGGAAGTTAGCCAGTGCAACAGGAAGTTAGACAGTCCAGCAGGAAGTTAGCCAGTCTAGCAGGAAGTTAGCCAGTCCAGCATGAAGATAGCCAGTCCAGCAGGAAGTTAGCCAGTCTAGCAAGAAATTAGTCAGTCTAGCAAGAAGTTAGCCAGTCCAGAAGGAAGTTAGCCAGTCTTGCAAAAAGACAGCCAGTCGAGCAGGAAGTTAGCCAGTCTAGCAGGAAGTTAGCCAGTCTAGCAGGAAGTTAGCCAGTCGAGCAGGAAGTTAGCCAGTCAAGCAGGAAGTTAGCCAGTCCAGCAAGAAGTTAGCCAGTCCAGCAAGAAGTTAGCTAGTCTAGCAGGAAGATTGCCAATCCAGCAGGAAGTTAGCCATTCCAGCACAAAGTTAACCAGTCCTGCAGGAAGTTAGTCAGTCCAGCAAGAAGTTAGCCGGTCCAGCAGGAAGTTAGCCGGGCTAGCAGGAAGTTAGCCAGTCTAGCAGGAAGTTAGCCAGTCCAGCAAGAAATTAGCCAGTCCAGCAGGAATTGAGCCAGTCTAGCAATAAATTAGTCAGTCTAGCAATAAGTTAGCCAATCCAGCAGGAAGTTAGGCAGTCCAGCAGAAAGTTAGCCAGTTTAGCAGGAAGTTAGCCAGTTGGGCAGGATGTTAGCCAGTCTAGCAGGAAGTTAGCCAGTCCAGCAGGAAGCGAACCAGTCTAGCAAGAAGTTAGCCAGCCTAGCAGGAAGTTAGCCAGTCGAGCAGGAAGTTAGCCAGTCTAGCAGGAAGTTAGCCATTCCAGCAGGAAGTTAGCCAGTCTAGCAGGAAGTTAGCCATTCCAACAGGAAGTTAGCCAGTCCAGCAGGAAGCGAACCAGTCTAGCAAGAAGTTAGCCAGCCTAGCAGGAAGTTAGCCAGTTTAGCAGGATGTTAGCCAGTCCATCAGGAATATAGCCAGTCCAACAGGAAGTTAACCAGTCCAGCAGGAAGTTAGTCAGTCCAGCAAGAAGTTAGACAGTCCAGCAGGAAGTTAGCCAGTCCAGCAGGAAGTTAGCCATTCCAACAGGAAGTTAGCCAGTAAAGCAGGAAGTTAGTCAATCCAGCAGGAAGTTAGCCAGCCTAGCAAGAAATTAGCCAGTCCGGCAGGAAGTTATCCAGTCCACCAGGAAGTTAGCCATTCCAACAGGAAGTTAGCCAGTAAAGCAGGAAGTTAGTCAATCCAGCAGGAAGTTAGCCAGTTTAGCAGGAAGTTAGCCGGTCCAGCAGGAAGTTCGCCATTCCAACAGGAAGTTAGCCATTCCAGAGGGAGGTTAGCCGGTCTAGCAGGAAGTTTGCCAGTCCAGCAAGAAGTTAGCTAGTCCAACAGGAAGTGAGCCAGTCCAGCAGGAAGTTAGCCAGTCCAGCAAGAAGTTAGCCAGTCGAGCAGGAAGTTAGCCAGTCAAGCAGGAAGTTAGCCAGTCCAGCAATAAGTTAGCCAGTCCAGCAATAAGTTAAAAAGTCCAGCAAGATGTTAGCCTGTCTAACAGGAAGTTAGCCAATCCAGCAGGAAGTTAGTCATTCATACAGGAAGTTAGCAAGTCCAGCAAGAAGTTAGCCAATCCAGCAGGAAGTTAGCCATTCCCACAGGAAGTTAGCCAGTCCAGCAAGAATGTAGCCAGTCCAGCAAGAAGCTAGCCAGTCCAGCAAGAAGTTAGCCAGTCCTGTAGGAAGTTAGCCAGTCCAGCAAGAAGTTAACCAATCCAGCAGGAAGTTAGCCAGTCTAGCAGAAGGCCAGCCAGTCCAGCAGGAAGCTAACCAGTCTAGCAAGAAGTTAGCCAGCCTAGCAGGAAGTTAGCCAGTCGAGCAGGAAGTTAGCCAGTCGAGCAGGAAGGTGGCCAGTCGAGCAGGAAGTTAGCCAGTCGAGCAGGAAGTTAGCCAGTCCAGCAAGAAGTTAGCCAGTCCAGCAAGTACTTAGCCGGTCCAGGAAGAAGTTAGCCAGTCGAGCAAGAAGTTAGCCAGCCTAGCAGGAAGTATGCCAGTCCAGCAGGAAGTTAGCAAGTCCAGCAGGAAGTTAGCCAGTCCAGCAGGAAGTCAGCCAGTCTTGCAAAAAGATAGCCATTCGAGCAGGAAGTTAGCCAGTCCAGCCGGAAGTTAGCCAGTCTAGCAGAAGGCCAGCCAGTCCAGCAGGAAGCTAACCAGTCTAGCAAGAAGTTAACCAGCCTAGCAGGAAGTTAGCCAGTCGAGCAGGAGGCTAGCCAGTCGAGCAGGAAGTTAGCCAGTCGAGCAGGAAGTTAGCCAGTCTTGCAGGAAGTTAGCCAGTCCAGCAGGAATTAGCCATTCCAACAGGAAGTTACCCAGGCCAGCAGGAAGCTAACCAGTTTAGCAAGAAGTTAGCCAGCCTAGCAGGAAGTTAGCCAGTCGAGCAGGAAGTTAGCCAGTCTAGCAGGAAGTTAGCCAGTCGAGCAGGAAATTAGCCAGTCAAGCTGGAAGATAGCCAGTCCAGCAAAAAGTTAGCCAGTCCAGCAAAAAGTTAGCCAGTCCAGCAGAAAGTTAGCCAGTCCATCAAGAAGTTAGCCAGTCCAGAAGGAAGTTAGCCAATCCAGCAGGAAGTTAGCCCTTCCAGCAGGAAGTTAGCCAGTCCAGCAGGAAGTTAGCCAATCCAACAGGACGTTAACGAGACCAGCAGGAAGTTAGTCAGTCCAGCAAGAAGTTAGCCCGTCTAGCAGGAAGTTAGCCAGTCCAACAGGAAGTTAGCTGGTCCAGCAGGAAGTTAGCCAGTCCAATAGGAAGTTAGACAGTCCAGCAGGAAGTTAGCCAGTCTAGCAGGAAGTTAGCTAGTCCAGCATGAAGATAGCCAGTCCAGCAGGTAGTTAGCCAGTCTAGCAAGAAATTAGTCAGTCTAGCAAGAAGTTAGCCAGTCCTGAAGGAAGTTAGCCAGTCTTGCAAAAAGACAGCCAGTCGAGCAGGACGTTAGCCAGTCTAGCAGGAAGTTAGCCTGTCCAACAGGAAGTTAACCAGTCCAACAGGAAGTTAGTCAGTCCAGCAAGAAGTTAGCCGGTCCAGCAGGAAGTTAGCCGGTCCAGCAGGAAGTTAGCCGGTCCAACAGGAAGTTAGCCAGTCCAGCAGGAAGTTAGCCTGTCCAGCAGGAAGTTAGCCAGTCCAGCAAGAATTTAGCCAGTCCAGCCGGAAGTTAGCCAGTCAAGCAAGAAATTAGTCAGTCCAGCAAGAAGTTAGCCAGCCTAGCAGGAAGTTAGCCAGTTGAGCAGGAAGTTAGCCAGTCTAGCAGGAAGTTAGCCAGTCCTGCAGGAAGTTGGCCAGTTAGCCATTCCAGAAGTTAGCCTGTCCAGCAGGAAGCTAACCAGTTTAGCAAGAAGTTAGCCAGCCTAGCATGAAGTATGCCAGTCCAGCAGGAAGTTAGCAAGTCCAGCAGGAAGTTAGCCAGTCCAGCAGGAAGTCAGCCAGTCTTGCAAAAAGATAGCCAGTCGAGCAGGAAGTTAGCCAGTCCAGCAAGAAGTTAGCCAGTCTAGCAAGAAGTTAACCAATCCAGCAGGAAGTTAGCCAGTCCAGCAAGAAGTTAGCCAGTCTAGCAAGAAGTTAACCAATCCAGCAGGAAGTTAGCCAGTCCAGGAAGAAGTAAGCCATTCTAGCAGGAAGTTAGCCAGTCGAGCAGGATGTTATCCGGTCTAACAGGAAGTTAGCCATTCCCAAAGAAAGTTAACAGGTCCAGCAGGAAGCTAGCCAGTTTAGCAAGAAGTTAGCCAGTTCAGCAGGAAGCTAGCCAGTCTAGCAAGAAGTAAGCCAGTCCTGTAGGAAGTTAGCCAGTCCAGCAGGAAGTTAGCCAGTCTAGCAAGAAGTTAACCAATCTAGCAGGAAGTTAGCCAGTCCAGCAGGAAGCTAGCCAGTCAAGCAAGAAGTTAGCCAGTCCAGCAAAAAATTAGCCAGTTGAGCAGTAAGTTAGCCAGTTGAGCAGGAAGTTAGCCAGTCTGGCAGGAAGTTATCCAGTCCAGCAGGAAGTTAGCCATTCCAACAGGAATTTACCCAGTCCAGCAGGAAGCTAACCAGTTTAGAAAGAAGTTAGCCAGCCTAGCAGGAAGTTAGCCAGTCGAGCAGGAAGTTAGCCAGTCCAGCAGGAAGTTAGCTAGTCGAGCAGGAAGTTAGCCAGTCAAGCTCGAAGATAGCCAGTCCAGCAAAAAGTTAGCCAGTCCAGCAAGAAGTTAGCCAGTCCAGAAGGAAGTTAGCCAATCCAGGAGGAAGTTAGCCCTTCCAGCAGGAAGTTATTCAGTACAGCAGGAAGTTAGCCAATCCAACAGGAAGTTAACCAGTCTAGCAGGAAGGTAGTCAGTCCAACCAGATGTTAGCCCGTCTAGCAGGAAGTTAGCCGGTCTAGCAGGAAGTTAGCCGGTCCAGCAGGAAGTTAGCCAGTCCAACAGGAAGTTAGACACTCCAGCAGGAAGTTAGCCAGTCTAGCAGGAAGTTAGCCAGTCCAGCATGAAGATAGCCAGTCCAGCAGGAAGTTAGCCAGTCCAGCAGGAAGTTAGCCAGTCTAGCAAGAAATTAGTCAGTCTAGCAAGAAGTTAGCCAGTCCAGCAGGAAGTTAGCCAGTCGAGCAGGAAGTTAGCCAGTCGAGCAGGAAGTTAACCAGTCAAGCAGGAAGTTAGCCAGTCCAGCAAGAAGTTAGCCAGTCCAGCAAGAAGTTAGCCAGTCTAGCAGGAAGATTGCAAATCCAGCACAAAGTTAACCAGTCCTGCAGGAAGTTAGTCAGTCCAGCAAGAAGTTAGCCAGTCCAGCAGGAAGTTAGCCTGTCTAGCAGGTAGTTAGCCGGTCCAGCAGGAAGTTAGCCGGTTTAGCAGGAAGTTAGCCAGTCGAGCAGGAAGTTAGCCAGTCTAGCAGGAAGTTAGCTAGTCGAGCAGGAAGTTAGCCAGTCAAGCTCGAAGATAGCCAGTCCAGCAAAAAGTTAGCCAGTCCAGCAAGAAGTTAGCCAGTCCAGAAGGAAGTTAGCCAATCCAGGAGGAAGTTAACCAGTCCAGCAGGAAGTTAGTCAGTCCAGCCAGAAGTTAGCCCGTCTAGCAGGAAGTTAGCCGGTCCAGCAGGAAGTTAGCCAGTCCAACAGGAAGTTAGACACTCCAGCAGGAAGTTAGCCAGTCTAGCAGGAAGTTAGCCAGTCCAGCATGAAGATAGCCAGTCCAGCAGGAAGTTAGCCAGTCTAGCAAGAAATTAGTCAGTCTAGCAAGAAGTTAGCCAGTCCAGCAGGAAGTTAGCCAGTCCAACAGGAAGTTAGCCAGTCGAGCAGGAAGTTAACCAGTCAGGCAGGAAGTTAGCCAGTCCAGCAAGAAGTTAGCCAGTCCAGCAAGAAGTTAGCCAGTCTAGCAGGAAGATTGCCAATCCAGCACAAAGTTAACCAGTCCTGCAGGAAGTTAGTCAGTCCAGCAAGAAGTTAGCCAGTCCAGCAGGAAGTTAGCCTGTCTAGCAGGTAGTTAGCCGGTCCAGCAGGAAGTTAGCCGGTCCAGCAGGAAGTTAGCCGGTCTAGCAGGAAGTTAGCCAGTCGAGCAGGAAGTTAGCCAGTCAAGCTCGAATATAGCCAGTCCAGCAAAAAGTTAGCCAGTCCAGCAAGAAGTTAGCCAGTCCAGAAGGAAGTTAGCCAATCCAGGAGGAAGTTAGCCCTTCCAGCAGGAAGTTATTCAGTCCAGCAGGAAGTTAGCCAATCCAACAGGAAGTTAACCAGTCCAGCAGGAAGTTAGTCAGTCCAGCCAGAAGTTAGCCCGTCTAGCAGGAAGTTAGCCGGTCTAGCAGGAAGTTAGCCGGTCCAGCAGGAAGTTAGCCAGTCCAACAGGAAGTTAGACACTCCAGCAGGAAGTTAGCCAGTCCAGCAGGAAGTTAGCCAGTCCAGCATGAAGATAGCCAGTCCAGCAGGAAGTTAGCCAGTCTAGCAAGAAATTAGTCAGTCTAGCAAGAAGTTAGCCAGTCCAGCAGGAAGTTAACCAGTCAAGCAGGAAGTTAGCCAGTCCAGCAAGAAATTAGCCAGTCCAGCAAGAAGTTAGCCAGTCCAGCAGGAAGATTGCCAATCCAGCACAAAGTTAACCAGTCCTGCAGGAAGTTAGTCAGTCCAGCAAGAAGTTAGCCAGTCCAGCAGGAAGTTAGCCTGTCTAACAGGTAGTTAGCCGGTCCAGCAGGAAGTTAGCCGGTTTAGCAGGAAGTTAGCCAGTCCATCAGGAAGATAGCCAGTCCAACAGGAAGTTAACCAGTCCAGCAGGAAGTTAGTCAGTCCAGCAAGAAGTTAGCCAGTCCAGATGAAAAGTTAGCCAGTCCAGCAGGAAGTTAGCCAGTCCAGCCGAAAGTTAGCCAGTCCAGCAGGAAGTTAGCCAGTTTAGCAGGAAGTTAGCCAGTCCAGCAAGAAGTTAGCCAGTCCAGCAAGAAGTTAGCCAGTCCAGCAGGAAGTTAGCCAGTCTAGCAAGAAATTAGCCAGTCTAGCAAGAAGTTAGCCAGTCCAGCAGGAAGTTAGCCAGTCCACCAGGAAGTTAGCCATTCCAACAGGAAGTTAGCCAGTAAAGCAGCAAGTTAGTCAATCCAGCAGGAAGTTAGCCAGTTTAGCAGGAAGTTAGCCGGTCCAGCAGGAAGTTAGCCAGTCCAACAGGAAGTTAGCCAGTCCAGCAGGAAGTTAGCCAGTCTAGCAGGAAGTTTGTCAGTCCAGCAAGAAGTTAGCCAGTCCAGCAGGAAGTTAGCCAGTCGAGCAGGAAGTTAGCCAGTCCAGCAGGAAGTTAGCCAGTCAAGCAGGAAGTTAGCCAGTCAAGCAGGAAGTTAGCCAGTCCAGCAAGAAGTGAGCCAGTCCAGCAATAAGTTAACCAGTCCAGCGAGATGTTAGCCTGTCTAACAGGAAGTTAGCCAATCCAGCAGGAAGTTAGCCATTCATACAGGAAGTTAGCAAGTCCAGCAAGAAGTTAGCCAATCCAGCAGGAAGTTAGCCATTCCCACAGGAAGTTAGCCAGTCCAGCAAGAATTTAGCCAGTCCAGCAAGAAGCTAGCCAGTCCAGCAAGAAGTTAGCCAGTCCTGTAGGAAATTAGCCAGTCCAGCAAGAAGTTAACCAATCCAGCAGGAAGTTAGCCAGTCCAGCAGGAAGCTAACCAGTCTAGCAAGAAGTTAGCCAGCCTAGCAGGAAGTTAGCCAGTCGAGCAGGAAGTTAGCCAGTCCAGCAGGAAGTTAGCCAGTCCAGCAGGAAGTTAGCCAGTCCAGCCAGAACTTAGCCGGTCCAGGAAGAAGTTAGCCAGTCGAGCAGGAAGTTATTCAGTCCAGCAGGAAGTTAGTCAGTCCAGCAAGAAGTTAGCCGGTCTAGCAGGAATTTAGCCGGTCCAGCAGGAAGTTAGCCGGTCCAACAGGAAGTTAGCCAGTCCAGCAGGAAGTTAGCCGGTCCAGCAAGAATTTAGCCAATCCAACCGGAAGTTAGCCAGTCTAGCAAGAAATTAGTCGGTTTAGCAAGAAGTTAGCCAGCCTAGCAGGAAGTTAGCCAGTTGAGCAGGATGTTAGCCAGTCTAGCAGGAAGTTAGCCAGTCCTGCAGGAAGTTAGCCAGTTAGCCATTCCAGAAGTTAGCCAGTTAGCCATTCCAACAGGAAGTTAGCCTATCCAGCAGGAAGCTAACCAGTTAAGCAAGAAGTTAGCCAGCCTAGCAGGAAGTATGCCAGTCCAGCAGGAAGTTAGCAAGTCCAGCAGAAAGTTAGCCAATCCAGCAGGAACCTAGCCAGTCAAACAGGAAGTTAGCCAGTCCAGCAAAAAGTTAGCCAGTTTAGCAGGAAGTTAGCCAGTCTAGCAGGAAGTTAGCCAGTCCAGCAGGAAGTTAGCCAGTCGAGCAGGAAGTTAACCAGTCAAGCAGGAAGTTAGCCAGTCCAGCAAGAATTTAGCCAGTCCAGCAAGAAGTTAGCCAGTGTAGCAGGAAGATTGCCAATCCAGCACAAAGTTAACCAGTCCTGCAGGAAGTTAGTCAGTCCAGCAAGAAGTTAGCCAGTCCAGCAGGAAGTTAGCCTGTCTAGCAGGTAGTTAGCCGGTCCAGCAGGAAGTTAGCCGGTTTAGCAGGAAGTTAGCCAGTCCATCAGGAAGATAGCCAGTCCAACAGGAAGTTAACCAGTCCAGCAGGAAGTTAGTCAGTCCAGCAAGAAGTTAGCCAGTCCAGATGAGACGTTAGCCAGTCCAGCAGGAAGTTAGCCAGTCCAGCAGGAAGTTAGCCAGTCCAGCAGAAAGTTAGCCAGTCCAGCAGGAAGTTAGCCAGTTTAGCAGGAAGTTAGCCAGTCCAGCAAGAAGTTAGCCAGTCCAGCAAGAAGTTAGCCAGTCCAGCAGGAAGTTAGCCAGTCTAGCAAGAAATTAGCCAGTCTAGCAAGAAGTTAGCCAGTCCAGCAGGAAGTTAGCCAGTCCACCAGGAAGTTAGCCATTCCAACAGGAAGTTAGCCAGTAAAGCAGGAAGTTAGTCAATCCAGCAGGAAGTTAGCCAGTTTAGCAGGAAGTTAGCCGGTCCAGCAGGAAGTTAGCCGGTCCAGCAGGAAGTTAGCCAGTCCAACAGGAAGTTAGCCAGTCCAGCAGGAAGTTAGCCAGTCTAGCAGGAAGTTTGCCAGTCCAGCAAGAAGTTAGCCAGTCCAGCAGGAAGTTAGCCAGTCGAGCAGGAAGTTAACCAGTCCAGCAGGAAGTTAGCCAGTCAAGCAGGAAGTTAGCCAGTCAAGCAGGAAGTTAGCCAGTCCAGCAAGAAGTTAGCCAGTCCAGCAAGAAGTTAACCAGTCCAGCGAGATGTTAGCCTGTCTAACAGGAGGTTGGCCAATCCAGCAGGAAGTTAGCCATTCATACAGGAAGTTAGCAAGTCCAGCAAGAAGTTAGCCAATCCAGCAGGAAGTTAGCCATTCCCACAGGAAGTTAGCCAGTCCAGCAAGAATTTAGCCAGTCCAGCAAGAAGCTAGCCAGTCCAGCAAGAAGTTAGCCAGTCCTGTAGGAAGTTAGCCAGTCCAGCAAGAAGTTAACCAATCCAGCAGGAAGTTAGCCAGTCCAGCAGAAGGCCAGCCAGTCTAGCAGGAAGTTAGCCAGTCCAGCAGGAAGCTAACCAATCCAGCAGGAAGTTAGCCAGCCTTGCAGGAAGTTAGCCAGTCCAGCAGGAAGTTAGCCAGTCGAGCAGGAAGTTACCCAGTCCAGCAGGAAGTTAGCCAGTCCAGCCAGAATTTAGCCGGTCCAAGAAGAAGTTAGCCAGTCGAGCAGGAAGTTAGCCAGTCCAGCAGGAAGTCAGTCAGTCCAGCAAGAAGTTAGCCGGTCTAGCAGGAAGTTAGCCGGTCCAGCAGGAAGTTAGCCGGTCCAACAGGAGGTTAGCCAGTCCAGCAGGAAGTTAGCCGGTCCAGCAAGAATTTAGCCAATCCAGCCGGAAGTTAGCCAGTCTAGCAAGAAATTAGTCAGTCTAGCAAGAAGTTAGCCAGCCTAGCAGGAAGTTAGCCAGTTGAGCAGGAAGTTAGCCAGTCTAGCAGGAAGTTAGCCAGTCCTGCAGGAAGTTAGCCAGTTAGCCATTCCAGAAGTTAGCCAGTTAGCCATTCCAACAGGAAGTTAGCCTGTCCAGCAGGAAGCTAACCAGTTAAGCAAGAAGTTAGCCAGCCTAGCAGGAAGTATGCCAGTCCAGCAGGAAGTTAGCAAGTCCAGCAGAAAGTTAGCCAATCCAGCAGGAACCTAGCCAGTCCAGCAAAAAGTTAGCCAGTTTAGCAGGAAGTTAGCCAGTCTAGCAGGAAGTTAGCCAGTCCAGCAGGAAGTTAGCCATTCCAACAGGAAGTTAGCCAGTTCAAGAGGAATGTTAACCAGTCTAGCAAAAAGTTAGCCAGCCTAGCAGGAAGTTAGCCAGTCGAGCAGGAAGTTAGCCAGTCAAGCAGGAAGTTAGCCTGTCGAGCAGGAAGTTAGTCAGTCAAGCAGGAAGTTAGCCAGTCCAGCAATAAGTTAGCCAGTCAAGCAAGAAGTTAGCCAGTCTAGCAGGAAGTTTTCCAATCCAGCAGGAAGTTAGCCATTCCAGCAGGAAGTTAGCCAGTCCAGCAGGAAGTTAGCCAGTCCAATAGGAAGTTAGCCAGTCTAGCAACAAGTTAACCAATCCAGCAGGAAGTTAGCCAGTCTTGCAGAAAGTTAGCCAGTCTAGCAGGAAGTTAGCCAGTCCAGCAAGAATTTAGCCAGTCCAGCAAGAAGTTTCTCAGTCCAGCAAGAAGTTAGTCAGTCCAGCAGGAAGTTAGCCAGTCTAGCAAGAAATTAGTCGGTCTAGCAAGAAGTTAGCCAGCCTAGCAGGAAGTTAGCCAGTTGAGCAGGAAGTTAGCCAGTCTAGCAGGAAGTTAGCCAGTCCTGCAGGAAGTTAGCCAGTTAGCCATTCCAACAGGAAGTTAGCCTGTCCAGCAGGAAGCTAACCAGTTAAGCAAGAAGTTAGCCAGCCTAGCAGGAAGTTAGCCAGTCGAGCAGGAAGTTAGCCAGTCTAGCAGGAAGTTAGCCAGTCCTGCAGGAAGTTAGCCAGTTAGCCATTGCAGAAGTTAGCCAGTTAGCCATTCCAACAGGAAGTTAGCCTGTCCAGCAGGAAGCTAACCAGTTAAGCAAGAAGTTAGCCAGCCTAGCAGGAAGTATGCCAGTCCAGCAGGAAGTTAGCAAGTCCAGCAGAAAGTTAGCCAATCCAGCAGGAACCTAGCCAGTCAAACAGGAAGTTAGCCAGTCCAGCAAAAAGTTAGCCAGTTTAGCAGGAAGTTAGCCAGTCTAGCATTAAGTTAGCCAGTCCAGCAGGAAGTTAGCCAGTCCAGCAGGAAGCTAACCAGTCTAGCAAGAAGTTAGCCATTCTAGCAGGAAGTTATCCAGTCCAGCAAGAAGTTAGCCAGTCCAGCAGGAAGTTAGCCAGTCGAGCAGGAAGTTAGCCACTCCAGCAGGAAGTTAGCCAGTCAAGCAGGAAGTTAGCCAGTCAAGCAGGAAGTTAGCCACTCCAGCAAGAAGTTAGCCAGTCCAGCAATAAGTTAACCAGTCCAGCGAGATGTTAGCCTGTCTAACAGGAAGTTAGCCAATCCAGCAGTTAGCCATTCATACAGGAAGTTAGCAAGTCCAGCAAGAAATTAGCCAATCCAGCAGGAAGATAGCCATTCCCACAGGAAGTTAGCCAGTCCAGCAAGAATTTAGCCAGTCCAGCAAGAAGCTAGCCAGTCCAGCAAGAAGTTAGCCAGTCCTGTAGGAAGTTAGCCAGTCCAGCAAGAAGTTAATCAATCCAGCAGGAAGTTAGCCAGTCCAGCAGAAGGCCAGCCAGTCTAGCAGGAAGTTAGCCAGTCCAGCAGGAAGCTAACCAGTCCAGCAAGAAGTTAGCCAGCCTAGCAGGAAGTTAGTCAGTCGAGCAGGAAGTTAGCCAGTCCAGCAGGAAGTTAGCCAGTCCAGCAGGAAGTTAGCCAGTCCAGCAAGAACTTAGCCAGTCCAGGAAGAAGTTAGCCAGTCGAGCAGGAAGTTAGCCAGTCCAGCAGGAAGTTAGTCAGTCCAGCAAGAAGTTAGCCGGTCTAGCAGGAAGTTAGCCGGTCCAGCAGGAAGTTAGCCGGTCCAACAGGAAGTTAGCCAGTCCAGCAGGAAGTTAGCCTGTCCAGCAGGAAGTTAGCCGGTCCAGCAAGAATTTAGCCAATCCAGCCGGAAGTTAGCCAGTCTAGCAATAAATTAGTCAGTCTAGCAAGAAGTTAGCCAGCCTAGCAGGAAGTTAGCCATTTGAGCAGGAACTTAGCCAGTCTAGCAGGAAGTTAGCCAGTCCTGCAGGAAGTTAGCCAGTTAGCCATTCCAGAAGTTAGCCAGTTAGCCATTCCAACAGGAAGTTAGCCTGTCCAGCAGGAAGTTAACCAGTTAAGCAAGAAGTTAGCCAGCCTAGCAGGAAGTATGCCAGTCCAGCAGGAAGTTAGCAAGTATAGCAGGAAGTTAGCCAGTCTAGCAGGAAGTTAGCCAGTCCAGCAGGAAGTTAGCCATTCCAACAGGAAGTTAGCCAGTCCAGCAGGAAGCTAACCAGTCTAGCAAGAAGTTAGCCAGCCTAGCAGGAAGTTAGCCAGTCGAGCAGGAAGTTAGCCAGTCAAACAGGAAGTTAGCCAGTCCAGCAAAAAGTTAGCCAGTTTAGCAGGAAGTTAGCCAGTCTAGCAGGAAGTTAGCCAGTCCAGCAGGAAGTTAGCCATTCCAACAGGAAGTTAGCCAGTCCAGCAGGAAGCTAACCAGTCTAGCAAGAAGTTAGCCAGCCTAGCAGGAAGTTAGCCAGTCGAGCAGAAAGTTAGCCAGTCAAGCAGGAAGTTAGCCTGTCGAGCAGGAAGTTAGCCAGTCAAGCAGGGAGTTAGCCAGTCCAGCAAGAAGTTAGCCAATCCAGCAAGAAGTTAGCCAGTCTAGCAGGAAGTTTTCCAATCCAGCAGGAAGTTAGCCATTCCAGCACAAAGTTAGCCAGTCCAGCAGGAAGTTAGCCAGTCCAACAGGAAGTTAGCCAGTCTAGCAAGAAGTTAACCAATCCAGCAGGAAGTTAGCCAGTGCAGCAGGAAGTTAGCCAGTCTTGCAAAAAGATAGCCAGTCGAGCAGGAAGTTAGCCAGTCTTGCAGAAAGTTAGCCAGTCTAGCAGGAAGTTAGCCAGTCCAGCAAGAATTTAGCCAGTCCGGCAAGAAGTTTCTCAGTCCAGCAAGAAGTTAGTCAGTCCAACAGGAAGTTAGCCAGTCCAGCAAGAAATTAGCCAGTTGAGCAGGAAGTTAGCCAGTCTAGCAGGAAGTTAGCCAGTCCTGCAGGAAGTTAGCCAGTTAGCCATTCCAGAAGTTAGCCAGTTAGCCATTCCAACAGGAAGTTAGCCTGTCCAGCAGGAAGCTAACCAGTTAAGCAAGAAGTTAGCCAGCCTAGCAGGAAGTATGCCAGTCCAGCAGGAAGTTAGCAAGTCCAGCAGAAAGTTAGCCAGTCTAGCAGGAAGTTTGCCAGTCCAGCAAGAAGTTAGCCAGTCCAGCAGGAAGTTAGCCAGTCGAGCAGGAAGTTAACCAGTCCAGCAGGAAGTTAGCCAGTCAAGCAGGAAGTTAGCCAGTCAAGCAGGAAGTTAGCCAGTCCAGCAAGAAGTTAGCCAGTCCAGCAAGAAGTTAACCAGTCCAGCGAGATGTTAGCCTGTCTAACAGGAGGTTGGCCAATCCAGCAGGAAGTTAGCCATTCATACAGGAAGTTAGCAAGTCCAGCAAGAAGTTAGCCAATCCAGCAGGAAGTTAGCCATTCCCACAGGAAGTTAGCCAGTCCAGCAAGAATTTAGCCAGTCCAGCAAGAAGCTAGCCAGTCCAGCAAGAAGTTAGCCAGTCCTGTAGGAAGTTAGCCAGTCCAGCAAGAAGTTAACCAATCCAGCAGGAAGTTAGCCAGTCCAGCAGAAGGCCAGCCAGTCTAGCAGGAAGTTAGCCAGTCCAGCAGGAAGCTAACCAATCCAGCAGGAAGTTAGCCAGCCTTGCAGGAAGTTAGCCAGTCCAGCAGGAAGTTAGCCAGTCGAGCAGGAAGTTACCCAGTCCAGCAGGAAGTTAGCCAGTCCAGCCAGAATTTAGCCGGTCCAAGAAGAAGTTAGCCAGTCGAGCAGGAAGTTAGCCAGTCCAGCAGGAAGTCAGTCAGTCCAGCAAGAAGTTAGCCGGTCTAGCAGGAAGTTAGCCGGTCCAGCAGGAAGTTAGCCGGTCCAACAGGAGGTTAGCCAGTCCAGCAGGAAGTTAGCCGGTCCAGCAAGAATTTAGCCAATCCAGCCGGAAGTTAGCCAGTCTAGCAAGAAATTAGTCAGTCTAGCAAGAAGTTAGCCAGCCTAGCAGGAAGTTAGCCAGTTGAGCAGGAAGTTAGCCAGTCTAGCAGGAAGTTAGCCAGTCCTGCAGGAAGTTAGCCAGTTAGCCATTCCAGAAGTTAGCCAGTTAGCCATTCCAACAGGAAGTTAGCCTGTCCAGCAGGAAGCTAACCAGTTAAGCAAGAAGTTAGCCAGCCTAGCAGGAAGTATGCCAGTCCAGCAGGAAGTTAGCAAGTCCAGCAGAAAGTTAGCCAATCCAGCAGGAACCTAGCCAGTCCAGCAAAAAGTTAGCCAGTTTAGCAGGAAGTTAGCCAGTCTAGCAGGAAGTTAGCCAGTCCAGCAGGAAGTTAGCCATTCCAACAGGAAGTTAGCCAGTTCAAGAGGAATGTTAACCAGTCTAGCAAAAAGTTAGCCAGCCTAGCAGGAAGTTAGCCAGTCGAGCAGGAAGTTAGCCAGTCAAGCAGGAAGTTAGCCTGTCGAGCAGGAAGTTAGTCAGTCAAGCAGGAAGTTAGCCAGTCCAGCAATAAGTTAGCCAGTCAAGCAAGAAGTTAGCCAGTCTAGCAGGAAGTTTTCCAATCCAGCAGGAAGTTAGCCATTCCAGCAGGAAGTTAGCCAGTCCAGCAGGAAGTTAGCCAGTCCAATAGGAAGTTAGCCAGTCTAGCAACAAGTTAACCAATCCAGCAGGAAGTTAGCCAGTCTTGCAGAAAGTTAGCCAGTCTAGCAGGAAGTTAGCCAGTCCAGCAAGAATTTAGCCAGTCCAGCAAGAAGTTTCTCAGTCCAGCAAGAAGTTAGTCAGTCCAGCAGGAAGTTAGCCAGTCTAGCAAGAAATTAGTCGGTCTAGCAAGAAGTTAGCCAGCCTAGCAGGAAGTTAGCCAGTTGAGCAGGAAGTTAGCCAGTCTAGCAGGAAGTTAGCCAGTCCTGCAGGAAGTTAGCCAGTTAGCCATTCCAACAGGAAGTTAGCCTGTCCAGCAGGAAGCTAACCAGTTAAGCAAGAAGTTAGCCAGCCTAGCAGGAAGTTAGCCAGTCGAGCAGGAAGTTAGCCAGTCTAGCAGGAAGTTAGCCAGTCCTGCAGGAAGTTAGCCAGTTAGCCATTGCAGAAGTTAGCCAGTTAGCCATTCCAACAGGAAGTTAGCCTGTCCAGCAGGAAGCTAACCAGTTAAGCAAGAAGTTAGCCAGCCTAGCAGGAAGTATGCCAGTCCAGCAGGAAGTTAGCAAGTCCAGCAGAAAGTTAGCCAATCCAGCAGGAACCTAGCCAGTCAAACAGGAAGTTAGCCAGTCCAGCAAAAAGTTAGCCAGTTTAGCAGGAAGTTAGCCAGTCTAGCATTAAGTTAGCCAGTCCAGCAGGAAGTTAGCCAGTCCAGCAGGAAGCTAACCAGTCTAGCAAGAAGTTAGCCATTCTAGCAGGAAGTTATCCAGTCCAGCAGGAAGTTAGCCAGTCCAGCAGGAAGTTAGCCAGTCGAGCAGGAAGTTAGCCACTCCAGCAGGAAGTTAGCCAGTCAAGCAGGAAGTTAGCCAGTCAAGCAGGAAGTTAGCCACTCCAGCAAGAAGTTAGCCAGTCCAGCAATAAGTTAACCAGTCCAGCGAGATGTTAGCCTGTCTAACAGGAAGTTAGCCAATCCAGCAGTTAGCCATTCATACAGGAAGTTAGCAAGTCCAGCAAGAAATTAGCCAATCCAGCAGGAAGATAGCCATTCCCACAGGAAGTTAGCCAGTCCAGCAAGAATTTAGCCAGTCCAGCAAGAAGCTAGCCAGTCCAGCAAGAAGTTAGCCAGTCCTGTAGGAAGTTAGCCAGTCCAGCAAGAAGTTAATCAATCCAGCAGGAAGTTAGCCAGTCCAGCAGAAGGCCAGCCAGTCTAGCAGGAAGTTAGCCAGTCCAGCAGGAAGCTAACCAGTCCAGCAAGAAGTTAGCCAGCCTAGCAGGAAGTTAGTCAGTCGAGCAGGAAGTTAGCCAGTCCAGCAGGAAGTTAGCCAGTCCAGCAGGAAGTTAGCCAGTCCAGCAAGAACTTAGCCAGTCCAGGAAGAAGTTAGCCAGTCGAGCAGGAAGTTAGCCAGTCCAGCAGGAAGTTAGTCAGTCCATCAAGAAGTTAGCCGGTCTAGCAGGAAGTTAGCCGGTCCAGCAGGAAGTTAGCCGGTCCAACAGGAAGTTAGCCAGTCCAGCAGGAAGTTAGCCTGTCCAGCAGGAAGTTAGCCGGTCCAGCAAGAATTTAGCCAATCCAGCCGGAAGTTAGCCAGTCTAGCAATAAATTAGTCAGTCTAGCAAGAAGTTAGCCAGCCTAGCAGGAAGTTAGCCATTTGAGCAGGAACTTAGCCAGTCTAGCAGGAAGTTAGCCAGTCCTGCAGGAAGTTAGCCAGTTAGCCATTCCAGAAGTTAGCCAGTTAGCCATTCCAACAGGAAGTTAGCCTGTCCAGCAGGAAGTTAACCAGTTAAGCAAGAAGTTAGCCAGCCTAGCAGGAAGTATGCCAGTCCAGCAGGAAGTTAGCAAGTATAGCAGGAAGTTAGCCAGTCTAGCAGGAAGTTAGCCAGTCCAGCAGGAAGTTAGCCATTCCAACAGGAAGTTAGCCAGTCCAGCAGGAAGCTAACCAGTCTAGCAAGAAGTTAGCCAGCCTAGCAGGAAGTTAGCCAGTCGAGCAGGAAGTTAGCCAGTCAAACAGGAAGTTAGCCAGTCCAGCAAAAAGTTAGCCAGTTTAGCAGGAAGTTAGCCAGTCTAGCAGGAAGTTAGCCAGTCCAGCAGGAAGTTAGCCATTCCAACAGGAAGTTAGCCAGTCCAGCAGGAAGCTAACCAGTCTAGCAAGAAGTTAGCCAGCCTAGCAGGAAGTTAGCCAGTCGAGCAGGAAGTTAGCCAGTCAAGCAGGAAGTTAGCCTGTCGAGCAGGAAGTTAGCCAGTCAAGCAGGGAGTTAGCCAGTCCAGCAAGAAGTTAGCCAATCCAGCAAGAAGTTAGCCAGTCTAGCAGGAAGTTTTCCAATCCAGCAGGAAGTTAGCCATTCCAGCACAAAGTTAGCCAGTCCAGCAGGAAGTTAGCCAGTCCAACAGGAAGTTAGCCAGTCTAGCAAGAAGTTAACCAATCCAGCAGGAAGTTAGCCAGTGCAGCAGGAAGTTAGCCAGTCTTGCAAAAAGATAGCCAGTCGAGCAGGAAGTTAGCCAGTCTTGCAGAAAGTTAGCCAGTCTAGCAGGAAGTTAGCCAGTCCAGCAAGAATTTAGCCAGTCCGGCAAGAAGTTTCTCAGTCCAGCAAGAAGTTAGTCAGTCCAACAGGAAGTTAGCCAGTCCAGCAAGAAATTAGCCAGTTGAGCAGGAAGTTAGCCAGTCTAGCAGGAAGTTAGCCAGTCCTGCAGGAAGTTAGCCAGTTAGCCATTCCAGAAGTTAGCCAGTTAGCCATTCCAACAGGAAGTTAGCCTGTCCAGCAGGAAGCTAACCAGTTAAGCAAGAAGTTAGCCAGCCTAGCAGGAAGTATGCCAGTCCAGCAGGAAGTTAGCAAGTCCAGCAGAAAGTTAGCCAATCCAGCAGGAACCTAGCCAGTCAAACAGGAAGTTAGCCAGTCCAGCAAAAAGTTAGCCAGTTTAGCAGGAAGTTAGCCAGTCTAGCAGGAAGTTAGCCAGTCCAGCAGGAAGTTAGCCATTCCAACAGGAAGTTAGCCTGTCGAGCAGGAAGTTAGCCAGTCTAGCAAGAAGTTAGCCAGCCTAGCAGGAAGTTAGCCAGTCGAGCAGGAAGTTAGCCAGTCAAGCAGGAAGTTAGCCAGTCGAGCAGGAAGTTAGCCAGTCAAGCAGGAAGTTAACCAGTCCAGCAAGAAGTTAGCCAGTCCAGCAAGAAGTTAGCCAGTCTAGCAGGAAGTTTTCCAATCCAGCAGGAAGTTAGCCATTCCAGCACAAAGTTAGCCAGTCCAGCAGGAAGTTAGCCAGTCCAACAGGAAGTTAGCCAGTCTAGCAAGAAGTTAACCAATCCAGCAGGAAGTTAGCCAGTCCAGCAGGAAGTTAGCCAGTCTTGCAAAAAGATAGCCAGTCGAGCAGGAAGTTAGCCAGTCTTGCAGAAAGTTAGCCAGTCTAGCAGGAAGTTAGCCAGTCCAGCAAGAATTTAGCCAGTCCAGCAAGAAGTTTCTCAGTCCAGCAAGAAGTTAGTCAGTCCAGCAGGAAGTTAGCCAGTCCAGCAAGAAAATAGCCAGTCCAACAGGAAGTTAGCCAGTCCAGCAGGAAGTTAGCCAGTCCAGCCAAAAGTTAGCCAGTCCCTCAGGAAGTTAGCCAGTCTAGCAAGAAATTAACCAGTCCAGCAAGAAGTTAGCCACTCTAGCAAAAAGATAGCCAGTCTAGCAGGAAGTTAGTCAGTCCAGCAGGAAGTTAGCCAGACCAGCAGGAAGCTAGCCAGTCAAGCAGGAAGTTAGCCAGTCCAGCAGAAAGTTATCCAGTTTAGCAGGAACTTAGCCAGTCCAGCAAGAATTTAGCCAGTCCAGCAAGAAGTTTCTCAGTCCAGCAAGAAGTTAGTCAGTCCAGCAGGAAGTTAGCCAGTCGAGCAAGAAATTAGCCAGTCCAACAGGAAGTTAGCCAGTCCAGCCAAAAGTTAGCCAGTCAAGCAGGAAGTTAGCCAGACTAGCAGAAAGTTAGCCAGTACCTCAGGAAGTTAGCCAGTCTAGCAAGAAATTAGCCAGTCTAGCAAGAAGTTAGCCACTCTAGCAAAAAGATAGCCAGTCTAGCAGGAAGTTAGCCAGTCCAGTAGAAAGTTAGCCAGTTTAGCAGTAACTTATCCAGTCGATTAGGAAGTTAGCCAGTCCAGCAGGAAGTTAGCCAGTCCAGCAAGAAGTTAGCCAATCCATCAAGAAGTTAGCCAACTTAGCAGACAGTTAGTCAATCCAACAGGAAGTTAACCAGTCCAGCAGGAAGTTTGTCAGTCCAGCAAGAAGTTAGCCAGTCCAGCAGGAAGTTAGCCAGTCTAGCAGGAAGTGAAGTTAGCCAGTCTAGCAGGAAGTTAGCCAGTCCAGCAAGAAATTAGCCAGTCCAGCAGGAAGTTAGCCAGTCTTAGAAGGAATTAGCCAGTCTAGCAAGAAGTAAGCTAGTCCAGCAGGAAGTTAGCCATTCCAACAGGAAGTTAGCCAGTCCAGCAGGAAGCTAACCATTCTAGCAAGAAGTTAGCCAGTTGAGCAGGAAGTTAGCCAGTCGAGCAGGAAGTTAGCCAGTCCAGCAGGAAGTTAGCCAGTCCAGCAGGAAGTTAGCCAGTCCAGCAAGAAGTTAGCCAGTCCAGCAATAAGTTAGCCAGTCCAGCAATAAGTTAGCCAGTCCAGCAAGAAGTTAGCCAGTCTAGCAGGAAGTTAGCCAATCCAGCAGGAAGTTAGCCATTCCCACAGGATGTTAGCCAGTCTAGCAAGAAGTTAGCCTGTCCAGCAGGAAGCTAGCCAGTCTAGCAAGAAGTTAGCCAGTCCTGTAGGAAGTTAGCCATTCCAGCAGGAAGTTAGCCAGTCTAGCAAGAAGTTAACCAATCTAGCAAGAAGTTAGCCAGTCCAGCAGGAAGTTAGCCAGTCGAGCAGGAATTTAGCCAGTCTAGCAGGAAGTTAGCCAGTCGAGCAGGTAGTTAGCCAGTCAAGAAGGAAGTTAGCCAGTCCAGCAAGAAGTTAGCCAGTCCAGCAAGAACTTAGCCAGTCTAGCAGGAAGTTAGCCAGTCCAGCAGGAAGTTAGCCAATCCAGCAGGAAGTTAACCATTCCAGCAGGAAGTTAGCCAGTCCAGCAGGAAGTTAGCCAGTCCAACAGGAAGATAACCAGTTCAGCAGGAAGTTGGTCAGTCCAGCAAGAAGTTTGCCGGTCTAGCAGGAAGTTAGCCGGTCCAGCAGGAAGTTACCCAGTCCAACAGGAAGTTAGCCAGTCCAGCAGGAAGTTAGCCAGTCAAGCAGGAATTTAGCCAGTCCAGCAAGAAGTTAGCCGGTCTAGCAGGAAGTTAGTCGGTCTAGCAGGAAGTTAGCCAGTCCAACAGGAAGTTAGCCAGTCCAGCAGGAAGTTAGCCAGTCCAGCAGGAATTTAGCCAGTCCAGCAAGAAGTTAGCCAGTCCAGCCGGAAGTTAGCCAGTCTAGCAAGAAATGAGTCAGTCTAGCAAGAAGTTAGCCAGTCTTGCAAAAAGATAGCCAGTCGAGCAGGAAGTTAGCCATTCCAGCAGGAAGTTAGCCAGTCTTGCAGAAAGTTAGCCAGTCTAGCAGGAAGTTAGCCAGTCGAGCAGGAAGTTAGCCAGTCTAGCAGGAAGTTAGCCAGTCCAGCAGGAATTTAGCCAGTCCAGCAAGAAGTTAGCCAGCCCCGCCGGAAGTTAGCCAGTCCAGCAAGAAATTAGTCAGTCTAGCAAGAAGTTAGCCAGTCTTGCAAAAAGATAGCCAGTCCAGCAGGAAGTTAGCCAGTCCAGCAGGAAGTAAGCCAGTCGAGCAGGAAGTTAGCCAGTCTAGCAGGAAGTTACCCAGTCCAGCAAGAACTAGGTCAGTCCAGCAGGGAGTTAGCCAGTCTACTAAGAAATTAGCCAGTCCAGCAAGAAGTTAGCCAGTCCAGCAAGAACTTAGCCAGTCTAGCAGGAAGTTAGCCAGTCCAGCAGGAAGTTAGCCAATCCAGCAGGAAGTTAACCATTCCAGCAGGAAGTTAGCCGGTCCAGCAGGAAGTTAGCCAGTCCAACAGGAAGATAACCAGTTCAGCAGGAAGTTGGTCAGTCCAGCAAGAAGTTTGCCGGTCTAGCAGGAAGTTAGCCGGTCCAGCAGGAAGTTAGCCAGTCCAACAGGAAGTTAGCCAGTCCAGCAGGAAGTTAGCCAGTCAAGCAGGAATTTAGCCATTCCACTAGGAAGTTAGCCAGTCGAGCAGGAAGTTAGCCAGTCTAGCAGGAAGTTACCCAGTCCAGCAAGAACTAGGTCAGTCCAGCAGGGAGTTAGCCAGTCTACTAAGAAATTAGCCAGTCCAGCAAGAAGTTAGCCAGTCCAGCAAGAACTTAGCCAGTCCAGCAGGAAGTTAGCCAGTCCAGCAGGAAGTTAGCCAATCCAGCAGGAAGTTAACCATTCCAGCAGGAAGTTAGCCAGTCCAGCAGGAAGTTAGCCAGTCCAACAGGAAGATAACCAGTTCAGCAGGAAGTTGGTCAGTCCAGCAAGAAGTTTGCCGGTCTAGCAGGAAGTTAGCCGGTCCAGCAGGAAGTTAGCCAGTCCAACAGGAAGTTAGCCAGTCCAGCAGGAAGTTAGCCAGTCAAGCAGGAATTTAGCCAGTCCAGCAAGAAGTTAGCCGGTCTAGCAGGAAGTTAGTCGGTCTAGCAGGAAGTTAGCCAGTCCAACAGGAAGTTAGCCAGTCCAGCAGGAAGTTAGCCCGTCCAGCAAAAAGATAGCCAGTTTAGCAGAAAGTTAGCCAGTCTAGCAGGAAGTTAGCCAGTGTAGCAAGAAATTAGCCAGTCTAGCAAAAAGATAGCTAGTCGAGCAGGAAGTTAGCCGGTCTAGCAGGAAGTTAGCCAGTTCAGCAGGAAGTTAGCCAGTCCAGCAGGAAGTTAGCCAGTCTAGCAGGGGCCCGAGGGATCTTTCTCTTCTAAAGACATGAGTGGGATGTCCAAATTAAAGTTGGCGGAACAAAAAGGTACATTTTTATGCATGTCTTTGTAAAACACTTTGCTGTGGTATTCTCATATTCTTCGGGTAGCTTTGCTAACTTTTGCTAACTTTTGTTTTGTTCTGTGAACTTTCAGCAGTTTTCTTTTCTTCGTGTGGATTATTATTGTGTTTGGACTAGTGTGGTCCCCATACCAATATTTTGTTACCGGTGTAACCGGTGGTCTTTTCCTCTGCGTTGTGTGGATTTTATGGACCGACACCATGGGTTGTTGCTCAATGCACTTTACTGATAATACACAGAATAAAATTGTTGTCTATAACATTTTGCCACCGTCGAGCCGCTCTCCCGTTCTCGTAGACAAAAGGGCAGAGTTACGTACAAAAGTGAAATAAAAACATACCTGATAATACACAGTATAAAATTGTTGTCAATAACTTTTTGCCATCGTCGAGCCCTTACAGAAAAATAATAATGAACAAGAAAGTGAACTTAAGTTCTTAACAAGACAATACATTTTCTGTCATCGCATGGACGCCTACCTCTCCCGTTATCGTAGACAAAAGGGAAGTAGTAAGGCGTGTCCAACGCATATAAAAAGACAGGTGTCACAGTAATTATTGCAGGAGGAGGGACAACGAGACAATGGTTCCACATTGACAAAACATCGAACAACATTCAGGTATTTACATGTAACTTACACATTTTGTGTAATTATTACATTAAAGGCCTACTGAAATGAGATTTTCTTATTTACACGGGGATAGCAGGTCCATTCTTTGTGTCATACTTGATAATTATGCGATATTGCCATAATTTTGCTGAAAGGATTCAGTAGAGAAAATCGACGATGAAGTTCGCAACTTTTGGTCGCTCTTAAAAAAAGCCCTGCCATTCCCGGAAGTAGTGCGCGTGACGTCACAGATTGTCGGACTCCTCACATCCACCCATTGATTACAATCTTGGACGCCAGCAACGCGAGCGATTCTGACAGAGAAAGCGACAATTTCCCCATTAATTGGAGCGAGGATGAAAGATTTGTGTTTGAGGATATTGACAGCGACGGACTAGAAAAAAAAAAAAAAACAGCCACAGCTCCGGGTGACGGCAGTGTGAGCGTTTCAGATGTAATTAGACACATGTACTAGGATAATTCTGGAAGATCCCTTATCTGCTTATCGTTTTAATAGTGTTTTAGTGAGATTTTAAGGATTGTAATGGATTGTAAAGACATACCTCGAAGTCGAATGGCTGCGTTGAACACACTGTGTCTCAGAGAGAAGCCGAGGAGCCAAGCTCACAGCTGCTGCAAAACGACGAATAATCCACGGATGTCTTCGGTAAGATATATATCACAATTTCCCCATCCAAAAACATGCTGGTTGACGTAGAGAAAATATGTTCGCTTCACCGCTCTGCTTTCACAACAAACAAATAAACGCCGGCTGGGTCTCGGTGCAAAAGACAGCTGGAATCCACCGCTTTCCACCAACAGCATTGTTCTCTATAGTCTCCATTATTAAATGAACAAATTGCAAAAGATTCAGCAACACAGATGTCCAAAATACTGTATAATTATGCGGTTAAAGCAGACGACTTTTAGCTGTGTGTGTGCGCAGCGCTAATATTTCCTCACAGTCCGTGACCTCACGCGTACACGTCATCATTCAGCAACAATTTCAACAAGAAACTCCCGGGAAATTTAAAATTGCAATTTAGTAAACCAAAAAGGCTGTATTGGCATGTGTTGCAATGTTAATATTTCATCATTGATGTATAAACTATCAGACTGCATGGTCGGTAGTAGTGGGTTTCAGTAGGCCTTTAATAAAACATCATAAAATACATTTTTTACAAGACATAATTGACCGTGTTCCACCGGTACTGGTACAAATATGTATTTCAATACTTTTCTATACTTTTCTAAATAAAGGGGACCACAACATTTTTTATTATTGGCTTTACTTTAACAAAAAATCTTAGGGTACATTAAATATCAGATTCTTTTTGCATTTTAAGAACAATTTAGTCCTTAAATAAAATACTGAACATACTAGATAACTAGTATTGTATTAGTAAGTAAGCACACAAAGGCTCCCAATTAGTCTGCTGATGTATGCAACATTATAAGGGACAACCTGTAAAAATGGATTATTATTCAATTTGTTCATTTACTGTTAATATCTGCTTACTTTCTGTTTTGACATGTTCTATCTACACTTCTGTTAAAATGTAATAATCACATATTCTTCTGTTGTTAGAGACTTTACATTAATTTTGGATGATACCACATTTAGGTATCCATCCAATACCATGTAGTGACAGGAAAAACAATCCTCTGCTTATTTTTTAAAAAAAGGGAAAATACATTGTGTGATCGTAGTAGTATTGACTAGATACTAGAAATGTCCAATATTGGCTTTTTTGCCAATATCCAATATTCCGATGTTGTCCAACTCTTGATTACCGATTCCGATATCAACCGATACCGATATATACAGTCGCGGAATTAACACATTATTATGCCTAATTTTGTTGTGATGCGGGCGGTGTATATTGTAGAGTAACGGAAGAGTTAGTGCTGCAAGGGGGTCTGGGTATTTGTTCTGTTGTGTTCATGTTGTGTTACGGTGCGGATGTTCTCCCGAAATGTGTTTGTTATTCTTGTTTGGTGTGGGTTCACAGTGTGGCGCATATTTGTAACAGTGTTAAAGTTGTTTATACGGCCACCCTCAGTGTGACCTGTATGGCTGTCGACCATGTATGACTTGCATTCACTTGTGTATGTGAAAAGCCGTAGATATTATACGATTGGGCCGGCACGCAAAGGCAGTGCCTTTAAGGTTTATTGGCGCTCCGTACTTCTCCCTATGTCCGTGTACCACTCCATACAGCTGCATTTTAAAAAGTCATAAATTTTACTTTTTGAAACCCGATACCCATAATTTTCGATATTACATTTTAAGCATTTATCAGCCGATAATATCGTCAGTCCGATATTATCGGACATCTTTACTAGATACGCTATTATACTTGGTACTTGATATCAGTACAGTGTATTTCAGGTGTAGCTCCACCCATGGCATTTGTTTACAATCAGGAACGGCGTCATTAGCAGTGACGCCGGGTGAGCTACTGTGGTGTGTAGTGAAACATGTTTAGCTATTCCTCGTCCTGCAGTGATAATACTACTTGTAAAAAACTTAGTTCATTTGTCGCCATGGAGGCGAGGATTGCTGATTTTGAAGTAGCTAAAACACTGCAGACCGCGGATGGATTTTAGCCCCTAACTAGGTAGCCATGTCTTAAAGCACCTCTTGCTGAGGGCATATTAGTGTTATAGCTTCGTCTTTCTCTTTAGTTTTTAGGCCGAAATGTGTCCGTTCTCCTTCTCTGTCTACACACTGTCTGCTTGTAAGTAGATTGATAGATGGATAGATAGATAGATAGATAGATAGTACTTTATCGATTCCTTCAGGAGAGTTCCCAAGTACTCTGTGATTGTGCGCTGCCGAACATGCTCCTCTGCTCCTAAAACCAGCAATGTCAAGACGTTATGACACACAGTCATGCCCGTTAAAAAAAATGTAATGGGGAACCGGTACTTTTTTTAACGGTATAGTACCGTTTTTGATTCATTAGTCCCGTGATACTATACTAGTACCGGTATACCTTATAACCCTAGTTTGGACGTTGCTGCATCTCAAGACCTACACAGAGGCTGGAACTGTGTGGCACAATAGGACAACCAAGATCACCAGGGGAATGTAACACCCGCTTCTTTTTAGGTACCGTATTTTTCGAATTACAAGTCGCTCTGGAGTATACGTCGCACCGGCCAAAAATGCATAGTAAAGAAGGAAAAAAACATATATACGTCGCACTGGCGTATAAGTCGCATTTTTGGGGGAAATTTATTTGATAAAATCCAACACCAAGAATAGACATTTGAAAAGCAATTTAAAATACATAAAGGATAGTGAACAACAGGCTGAATAAGTGTACTTTATATGACGCATAAATAACCAACTGAGAAGGTGCCTGGTATTTTAACGTCACATATTATGGTCAGAGTCATTCAAATAACTTTAACATATAGAACATGCTTTACGTTTACCAAACAATCTGTCACTCCTAATCGCTAAATCCGCGGAAATCTTCTTCCTCGATGTCGCTTCTAAACAACTCTGCCAACTCCAAAGGTATGCGCCGCTTCCTCTTGTCGTTTTCTGCTGCATATTTCACTACGTCCAGCTTGTAATCTGCAGTACATGATTTCCTTTTCGGTGCCATTTTTCTTCAGCCCTTCTCAGTTTTTATAAGTTACCGCCAACGATGAAATGATCCATTTTAATAGCTACGGAAGTAGCATATAGCAGTTAGCATTCCATGACCCACAATGCACTTCTGCCATGACCCTCCCCCGCCGAATTCTTATTGGTCGACGTGTGTGTGATGATTGCTGACATTTTCTTCGTCTCTTCCGCGAATTAGATAAATAATATTCTTTGATATTGTGTAATCTGCAGTACATGAGTTCCCTTTCGGTGACATTTTTGTTCAGCCCTTCTCAGTTTTTATAGGTTACCGCCAACGATGACATGATCCATTTTAACAGCTAGGGCAGTAGCATATAGCATATAGCAGTTAGCATTCCGTGACCCACAATGCACTTCTGCCATGACCCTCCTTCGCCGAATTCTTATTGGTCGACGTGTATGTGACGATTGCTGACACGGCGTGGCGCAGTGGAAGAGTGGCCGTGCGCAACCCGAGCGTCCCTGGTTCAATCCCCACCTAGTACCAACCTCGTCACGTCCGTTGTGTCCTGAACAAGACACTTCACCCTTGCTCCTGATGGGTGCCTTGCATGCCAGCTCCATCCATCAGTGTGTGAATGTGTGTGTAAATGGGTAAATGTGGAAGTAGTATCAAAGCGTTTTGAGTACTTTGAAGGTAGAAAAGCGCTATACAAGTACAACCCATTTATCATTTATTATTTATTTTCTTCGTCTCTTCCGCAAATGAGATGAATAATATTATTTGATATTTTACGGCAGGGGTCTCAGAATCAATTTACCCGGGGGCCACTGGATGCAGAGTCTGGGTGAGGCTGGGCCGCAAGAAAAAGATTCCTTAAAAAAATGTTTGCATACTCTTTAGCATGTTTAATTTTATGACGTTTCAAATTGAATTCCTTGTGCACCACAACTTTCTCTGTGCAAATAAGACACGTTGGGGTGCCCTTGTACTCAACAAAGAAATATTGCATCTCTTACGTTTCCTGGAATTGTCTTTGCTCGTCACTAACATTTCTGCTCACCGCAGGCTTTAAAAAAGACATGATTCGGGTTGTGGAATATATTTGTATTTAGCCGACGCATGGTGAATAATGTTATTTCCGCAATGCGTGTCGTTCCGCTTTTCCTCCCTACAACAACATGGCGGTCGGCGGATAATAGTACCGGGATAGCAAGCGCAAAAAAGTGACGTCTCCGGAATTTTATCCGCCGTCATATAGAAATATGTGTAGTGTTCATCTTGTGAGGCAATGCAAATTAAACAATAAAAAAAACTAACGGTTTGAATTGGTCCAGGTGTCGCGGTGTGACTGCAGCTATGCACGTAAGAAAACCCTCATCTCCATGGCAACGTCTCTGTCACTTTCACTCATTTGCTGCTTTTCCACTAATGCAGGGGTAGGCAACTCAGAACGTTGAAAAGAGTCATTTTGGACCCAAATAACACAACGTTGTCAAGCGCCATTCATATAAATCTTGCTGGCCACACTAACATTAAACTATCATATTGAAGGGGAACATTATCACAATTTCAAAAGGGTTAAAAACAATAAAAATCAGTTCCCAGTGGCTTGTTGTATTTTTTGAAATTTTTTTTGAAAATTTTACCGGTCCCGGAATATCCCTAAATAAAGCTTTAAAGTGCCTTACTTTCGCTATCTTCGAAACCACTATCCATTTTCCTGTGACGTCATACAGTGCTGCCAATGTAAACAAACAATGGGAATACCACAGCAAGATATAGCGACATTAGCTCGGATTCAGACTCGGATTTCAGCGGCTTAAGCGATTCAATAGATTACGCATGTATTGAAACAGATGGTTGGAGTATGAAAGTATTGAAGAAAAAACTGAAGCTAATGAGCGAATAGCTATTGACGCTACTCATAGCCATAGCATGGCCGAATAGCTGCTTTAGCATCGCCGGTAAAATGTGCAGACCAAACGATCAGGACTTTCGCATTTTGTGATAATGGAGCAACTTAAATCCGTTGATTGGTAAGTGTTTTTTTCGCATTAAATGTGGGTGGAAGAAAACGTAATATAGTTGCAAATGCATCTGCAGGTTATCCATACATCTCTGTGCCGTGTCTGCTTTAGCACCGCCGGTAAATAGCATGTTTGCATCGATTAGCTGGCAGTCACGCCTCCACCAACTATGTCTGATTAGCACATAAGTCAACATCAACAAAACTCACCTTTGTGATTTCGTTGACTTTATCATTGCAAATGCATCTGCAGGTTATCCATACATCTCTGTGCCATTTCTGCTTTAGCACCGCCGGTAAATAGCATGTTAGCATCAATTAGCTGGCAGTCACGCTGCGACCAAATATGTCTGATTAGCACCATTGGCAAAATAACGTCTCGCGGGCCGCAATTGGCCCCCGGGCCGCGTGTTTGAGACCCCTGTTTTACGGTAATGTCTTAATAATTTTACACATAAGTCGCTCCGGAGTATATATCGTACCCCCGGCCAAACTATGAAAAAAAACTGCGACTTATAGTCCGAAAAATACGGTAATCATTTTTTATAACTCGGACACTTTTTTGGCAAACCCAATCCTCCATCCATTTGCAAATGACGCTCTTTTTATACCGAGTTGTTTGGCTGCCGGCGAGCGAGGACAAAGATTTGTTTCAAGACCGAAAATAAGAAGTGTGGAAAGTTGCGCGGTCCAAGCGTGTGGGAGACAATTTTCACAGCTTTATTAATAAAACGCCGAGCAGCTTTGTTTGTCTCGAAGTAACGCATGCTAACAACGGCGTCACTGAACGACTAAAGCTTCTTCCTTAATTTGCTGTCCGGCATTTTTATTTTATTTTCCTCTTTTTTTCCCGCCGTCCGGGTCTCTGTTCCCTCGCCTTCGCCCCCCGCCATCCCGTTTCATGTCCGGTCTCCCGCCGCGCTCGCCTCCAGCGCCGAGCAGAGTTTGTCCCTCATTATCGGTCCTTACGACACCCAAACGGCCTTCCCACCCAGCGTGGTGTCATGGCCGCAGTCGCCTCGTTATCCAGGCGGCAGACGCAGGGCATTGTGGGACATCAGACGTTCCCCCACGCTTAGAAGGCTGAGGGGACGCGTGATTAGGACCCGGCCCGGCGGGGGAGTCGTTTACTTGGACGCCATTTATCTGTATTTGGATTTCGAACAACAGGTGACAATTTTGCTATTCGCTTCTTTTATACTCTTTACTTGCCAAATCCTTGTCGCCTTCGTCCCTCCATTTTGGCGATGTACGGGACGTTTGAATCACTCGAGTCCACTCGCCAAATAAACCTCCAATGTCCTCCGCCCGCTACGAAGAACTTTTTTCCAGTGGGACTGTTTTTCTGCTTTCTGCTCGGAGGTGGCGTGGCTGGCGAGGACATGGCGGCGAATAAAAAGGATGGGCAATGGTGGGGGGGGGGTGAAGTTGTCAGTCCTAGGAGACAGATGGCACAAGGGGGGGGCGGGTCCGCCATGGTTCTGCTGGCACTGGACCGGCTCCACGTGCTGTAGTGGGTAACTAGGGCCCAGGGTGGAACGTAGGCGGCGCTCGGATCCTCAACGCCGCAGTATTCCTCAGGCACAGGAGTCCACTTCCCCCGCCCATCTGTTCCCACCATCGCAACACACACACACACACACACACACACACACACACACACACACACACACACACACACACACACACACACACACACGCATACGTCATACACACCTCCTCGTGGCAAATCTGCGCTTTTGGGTTCACTCGCAGTACAGTACCCACCACCCCCCCACCGCTGAACAAAATTAGCCCACGTGCAGGTTCGATCCCGCCATCTGACTGTTTGGGTTAGTCAACCGCTTAGCCGTCCACGTAACGCAACACACATGCTGTACCCGTTAATGGCGGCCGGCATGTAAGTTACAACCTGTCGCTGCCGCCTGTTAAGGCGTGCACCAGCAATGTAATACTTAGTAATGCTTAGTAATACTTGATAGAAAATATGCAAGCTGCTAAGTAATACTTGATAGAAAATATGCATGCTGCTAAGTAAAACTTGGTGGTAAGTATGCACGCTGCTTAGTAATCCTTGCTAAAAAAAAATATGCACGTTGCTTAGTAATACTTGATCGAAAATATGCAAGCTGCTTAGTAATACTTGATAGAAAATATGCATGCTGCTAAGTAAAACTTGGTGGTAAGTATGCACGCTGCTTAGTAATCCTTGCTAAAAAAAGTATGCACGCTGCTTAGTAATACTTGATAGAAAATATGCATGCTGCTAAGTAAAACTTGGTGGTAAGTATGCACGCTGCTTAGTAATCCTTGCTAAACAAAATATGCACGTTGCTTAGTAATACTTGATAGAAAATATGCAAGCTGCTAAGTAAAACTTGGTGGTAAGTATGCACGCTGCTTAGTAATCCTTGCTAAAAAAAGTATGCACGCTGCTTAGTAATACTTGATAGAAAATATGCATGCTGCTAAGTAAAACTTGGTGGTAAGTATGCACGCTGCTTAGTAATCCTTGCTAAACAAAATATGCACGTTGCTTAGTAATACTTGATAGAAAATATGCATGCTGCTAAGTAAAACTTGGTGGTAAGTATGCACGCTGCTTAGTAATCCTTGCTAAACAAAATATGCACGTTGCTTAGTAATACTTGATAGAAAATATGCAAGCTGCTTAGTAATACTTGATAGAAAATATGCATGCTGCTAAGTAATACTTGGTGGAAAGTATGCACGCTGCTCAGTAATCCTTGCTAAAAAAAATATGCACGCTGCTTAGTAATACTTGATAGAAAATATGCATGCTGCTAAGTAATACTTTGTGGTATGTATGCACGCTGCTAAGTAATATTCCTAGAAAATATGTACGCTGCTTAGTAGTACTTGCTAGAAAATATGCACACTGCTAAGTAATACTTGGCGGAAAGTATGCACACTGCTAAGTATTACTTGGTGGAAAGTCTGCACACTGTAAAGTAATACTTGGTGGAAAGTATGCACGCTACTTAGTAATACTTGGCGGAAAGTAAGCACACTGCTAAGTATTACTTGGTTGAAAATATGCACGCAGCTAAGTAATACTTGGTGGGAAAGAGTGCACACTGCTAAGTAATACTTGGTGGAAAGTATGCACGCTGCTAAATAATACTTGGCGGGAAAGTGTGCACACTGTTAAGTAATACTTGGCGGGAAAGAGTGCACACTGCTAAGTAATACTTGGTGGAAAGTATGCACGCTGCTAAATAATACTTGGCGGGAAAGTGTGCACACTGTTAAGTAATACTTGCTAGAAAATATGTACACTGCTAATTAATATTTGGTGGAAAATATGCACGCGGCTTAGTATTACTTGGTAGAAAGTATGCACACCAATAAGTATTACTTGTTGGAAAATATACACGCTGCCAAGTAATTTTTGGTAGAAAGTATGCACACTGCTAAGTAATACTTGGTGGAAAATATTCACGCTGGTAAGTAATACTTGGTGGAAAGTATGCACGCTGCTAAGTAATACTTGGTGGAAAGTATGCACACTGCTAAGTAATACTTGGTGGAAAGTATGCACACTGCTAAGTAATACTTGGTGGAAAGTATGCACACTGTAAAGTAATACTTAGTGGAAAGTATGCACGCTGCTAAGTAATACTTGATGGAAAGTATGCACCCTACTAAGTAATGTTTGGCGGAAAGTATGCACGCTACTTAGTAATACTTGGTGGAAAGTATGCACGCTACTTAGAAATACTTGGCGGAAAGTATGCACGCTACTTAGTAATACTTGGCGAAAGTATGCACGCTACTTAGTAATACTTGGCGGAAAGTATGCACGCTACTTAGTAATACTTGGCGGAAAATATGCACACTACTTAGTAATACTTGGTGGTATGTATGCACGTTGCTAAGTAATACTTGGCGGAAAGTATGCACGCTACTTAGTAATACTTGGCGGAAAGTATGCACGCTACTTAGTAATACTTGGCGGAAAATATGCACACTACTTAGTAATACTTGGTGGTATGTATGCACGTTGCTAAGTAATACTTGGTGAAAAGTATGCACGCTGCTAAGTAATACTTGGTGGTATGTATGCACGTTGCTAAGTAATACTTGGTGGAAAGTATGCACACTGCTAAGTATTACTTGGTGGAAAGTCTGCACACTGTAAAGTAATACTTGGTGGAAAGTATGCACGCTACTTAGTAATACTTGGCGGAAAGTAAGCACACTGCTAAGTATTACTTGGTTGAAAATATGCACGCAGCTAAGTAATACTTGGTGGAAAGTATGCACGCTGCTAAGTAATACTTGGCGGGAAAGAGTGCACACTGCTAAGTAATACTTGGTGGAAAGTATGCACGCTGCTAAATAATACTTGGCGGGAAAGTGTGCACACTGTTAAGTAATACTTGCTAGAAAATATGTACACTGCTAATTAATATTTGGTGGAAAATATGCACGCGGCTTAGTATTACTTGGTAGAAAGTATGCACACCAATAAGTATTACTTGTTGGAAAATATACACGCTGCCAAGTAATTTTTGGTAGAAAGTATGCACACTGCTAAGTAATACTTGGTGGAAAATATTCACGCTGGTAAGTAATACTTGGTGGAAAGTATGCACGCTGCTAAGTAATACTTGGTGGAAAGTATGCACGCTGCTAAGTAATACTTGGTGGAAAGTATGCACACTGCTAAGTAATACTTGGTGGAAAGTATGCACACTGTAAAGTAATACTTAGTGGAAAGTATGCACGCTGCAAAGTAATACTTGATGGAAAGTATGCACCCTACTAAGTAATGTTTGGCGGAAAGTATGCACGCTACTTAGTAATACTTGGTGGAAAGTATGCATGCTACTTAGTAATACTTGGTGGAAAGTATGCACGCTACTTAGAAATACTTGGCGGAAAGTATGCACGCTACTTAGTAATACTTGGCGGAAAGTATGCACGCTGCTAAGTAATACTTGGCGGAAAGTATGCACGCTACTTAGTAATACTTGGTGGAAAGTATGCACGCTGCTAAGTAATACTTGGTGGAAAGTATGCACACTGCTAAGTAATACTTGGTGGAAAGTATGCACACTGTAAAGTAATACTTAGTGGAAAGTATGCACGCTGCTAAGTAATACTTGATGGAAAGTATGCACGCTACTTAGTAATACTTGGTGGAAAGTATGCACGCTGCTAAGTAATACTTGCTGGAAAGTATGCACACTGCTAAGTAATACTTGGTGGAAAGTATGCACACTGTAAAGTAATACTTAGTGGAAAGTATGCACGCTACTTAGTAATACTTGGCGGAAAGTATGCACGCTACTTAGTAATACTTGGTGGAAAGTATGCACGCTGCTAAGTAATACTTGCTGGAAAGTATGCACACTGCTAAGTAATACTTGGTGGAAAGTATGCACACTGTAAAGTAATACTTAGTGGAAAGTATGCACGCTGCTAAGTAATACTTGATGGAAAGTATGCACCCTACTAAGTAATGTTTGGCGGAAAGTATGCACGCTACTTAGTAATACTTGGTGGAAAGTATGCATGCTACTTAGTAATACTTGGTGGAAAGTATGCACGCTACTTAGAAATACTTGGCGGAAAGTATGCACGCTACTTAGTAATACTTGGTGGAAAGTATGCACGCTACTTAGTAATACTTGGTGGAAAGTATGCACGCTACTTAGAAATACTTGGTGGAAAGTATGCATGCTACTTAGTAATACTTGGTGGAAAGTATGCACGCTACTTAGAAATACTTGGCGGAAAGTATGCACGCTACTTAGTAATACTTGGCGGAAAGTATGCACGCTGCTAAGTAATACTTGGCGGAAAGTATGCACGCTACTTAGTAATACTTGGTGGAAAGTATGCACGCTGCTAAGTAATACTTGGTGGAAAGTATGCACACTGCTAAGTAATACTTGGTGGAAAGTATGCACACTGTAAAGTAATACTTAGTGGAAAGTATGCACGCTGCTAAGTAATACTTGATGGAAAGTATGCACGCTACTTAGTAATACTTGGTGGAAAGTATGCACGCTGCTAAGTAATACTTGGTGGAAAGTATGCACACTGCTAAGTAATACTTGGTGGAAAGTATGCACACTGTAAAGTAATACTTAGTGGAAAGTATGCACGCTACTTAGTAATACTTGGCGGAAAGTATGCACGCTACTTAGTAATACTTGGTGGAAAGTATGCACGCTGCTAAGTAATACTTGCTGGAAAGTATGGACGCTGTGTTACGGTCTCAAAAAGGAATCCAATTGCGGATTAGTAAAAAGTCTATTTAATAACAAAAAATCATTGGAGAAATAATTTAAGAGTAACAAAAAATTCAGCTCTAGGAAGACGGGGTCACAAGTCTCTTCAGCATCTGAGGAAATACAAAAAACAGGAATCAAAAAAAAGGTTCAGGACTAAGGTCAAAAATGATAGCGTTCAGGTTAGAGTGTACCACAGGCAACAGACAAACTGGCACTAGCTGGGTGGAGATCCAGGGCTTAAGTCAGGTCGTTGATTAGGTGCAGGTGGGCTTGGATGGCTGACAGCACACCTGCCACTGATGACCAGGGAGAGACTTGCAGATACAAGAGGGGAAAAAAAAGACAGGAGAACCACCCTCATGACACGCTGCTAAGTAATACTTGGTGGAAAGTATGCATGGTGCTATGTAATAATTGGTAGAAAATATATATGCTGCTAAGTAATATTTGCTGGAAAATATGCAAACTGCTAAGTTATACTTGGTAGAGAATATGCACGCTGCTTTATAATATTTGCTAGGAAATATGTACGCTGCCAAGTAATACTTGGTGAAAAACAATGCTCGTTGCTAAATAATTCTTCGAAGAAAATATGCACGCAGCTAAGTAATACTTGCTAGAAAATATGCACGCGGCAAAGTAATACTTGTTTGAAATTATGCACGCTGCTAAGTAATACTTGCTAGAAAATATGCACACTGCTAAGTAATACTTGGTGAAAAGTATGCACACTGCTCAGTAATACTTACTAGAAAATATGCACACAGCGAAGTAGTACTTGTTAGAAAATATGCGCGCAACTAAGTAATACTTGTTAGAAAATATGCACGCAGCTAAGTAATACTTGGTGGAAAATATGCACGCTGGTAAGTAATACTTGTTGGAAAGTATGCACACTGCTACGTAATACTTGGTGGAAAGTATGCACACTGCTACGTAATACTTGGTAGAAAGTATGCATGCTGCTAAGTAATTCTTGCTAGAAAATATGCACACTGCTAATTAATAAATTTTTTGTACCCTACAATATATCGCCATTTTTACAATGTACAATTTAATATATAACTTGCTTTGAAATCCTAAATCAATCCAATATGTTTTTATTTCAACAAAAAAGTTTGTAATCTACGATGATATATTTGTTACATTATTAGGAAACACAAAACTAATAGTTCATTATATTATTACAGATTATAAATATTTTCCAACCTAAATCCAAATGTAACTAACATGACATTTTCAGTGCCCATTTTTATTTTAAGAAATACATGTAATGATGTATACTAATATGATTATGGTAATATTAGTAACATTAGATCATTTAGATAAGATTGAATTAAAATATATGCAAATATATGCAGCACATGTTTTTTTTTCTGTCAAAAGGGAAGGAACAGATACATTTAGTAAGAAAAGATAAAGTACTTTATGGACACATATTATTTCCAAGCCATATAAAATGAGGTGGTGGGCCTTATCTGGCCCTCGGGCCTTAAGTTGGACACCTGTGCTGTGTAAGAACATCAAAAGTGCAGCAGGTGTATGGTACATGTACTGTGATAGGTTGTGATATTGAGTTTGAGTTAGAGTTTATTTGATACATGCATGAATACAACATGATACGCCACAATTTCCACTTTCTCTATTCAACATGTTCGAAAAGGAGTAGGAAGAAGCATAGCTTATTTAATCCTTCCTGTCCTCAATGTATTCACAATATACTCCATAAGTAGTAACAATACAAATAATAAATAATAAATAAATAAATAATACTTAGTGAAGTAAGTTATATTTCATATGGTGAGATGAGCAAGATTATCTAGAAACTGTCAGGCTTTCCCCTGACAGTTTGTCTATGTTTTAGTTTTTTCCTCTGCATTTGTCTGTTTCCTCTGTGTTTAGTATCTCCTGTCTTTAGTTCCTGTCTAGTGCTCTTATTTTGTCAGCTTCCTGTTTTGTTCCCTGAGTGCTGTGTTCCTCCTCAGCTGCAGCTGTTTGGCACCTGGCCACACCTGTTGCCAATCAGCCTGCTCCTACTTGTACCTGCTTTGTCTTCTGTCAGTTGCTGGATCATTTTATTGTCGTTGCCACATATCACTCTTGTCGTGCTACCTGTCGTGTTGTTTTGTTACAGCTACTTCCTGTCATGCTACATTTTGTCCTGGTCGTCGTAGCGGTAAGCTGTTTCTGTTAGCATTAGTTATTTCCAGTTTTTCTGTTTTTTATCCTCTAGCTTCCATGCTAAAGTTCCTTTTTGTTTTGCTAGCTCTCTTAGTTTTTTATTCCGCCCACGTGTGTGCTTTTTGTTTGTTCTTGTGTAGTTTTAATTAAATCAGGTTTTCATATACCATGCCTGCCTCCATCTCTGCATCTTGGGGTTCATCAACACCAAATACTTCTGACAGAAACTTAATGGATGGATAAAATAAATTCAGAATGTTTATCATGGTTCTTCTTCTTTGTACTTTGTAAACACTTTAAGTTTGAAGAGTTTCCCGAAGTGGATCATATTATTACATTGTTTGATTTATTTGCTTAATCCATTCCATAATTCCACATACTGATATACTGAAGGTCTTAAGTGGTGGACGTGCATACAAATGGTTTAATACATTTTTCTTTAAGATTATATTTCCCCTCTATTGTTAAATAAATAATGATAAATGGGTTGTACTTGTATAGCGCTTTTCAGATTGTTGAGAAGATTTGTTTTATTTTCTTGGGTAGCAGATTATAGCTTGCTTTATGTATAAGTTTAGCTGTTTGCAAATTCACTACGTGGTGGAATTTCAGTATTTTTGATTAAATGAATAAAGGGTTTGTACTTGTATTTTCTCTATATCCAACATTATGTATTATTCCAAATGATCTTTTTTGTAACACGGTTAATGAATGAAGTGTACTTTTATAGTCATTTCGCCATATTTCTGCATGTGTGATCATTTTAATAGTGATGTGTGGATCGATACTGAAATATCGATACAGACGATTCCAGATATTTATGCTCTGATATCAATACTTTTGATGCTTGAGTTCTGGGGTGTCCAAACGTTTTCCTCCAATGGCCACAAACTGAAAAGTCAAAGTATGCGGGGCCATATTGATATTTTTCTTTATTTAAACAAATGCTAAAGTAGATATTGTATCGGCTTTGTGTCATTGGTGACTAAGTATATTAATGTTAATTATTAGTTAGAACATTTCAGCTTGTTCTCATTAAATACTGATTTTTCTTGCACTTTTTTCTTACATTTCTATTGTTGTTGTTTTTTGCCATTTAAGAATAAAATAAAGATATTTTTATAATAATAATGTTAATATTATTATAATAATAAGTTTGATATTAATATAATTTTTTTATTTGTTTTCATTTTAATAGAAACATATAGTAATACCATAGTATCATAATAAAACACAATATGTTTAAATAAATTCACTTTGTTTACATTTTAGTTATATATATATATTTTTTTTAAGAGCTTGGGGGGAATTTTGTATGTATGTATATATATATATATATATATGTATATATATATATATATATATATATATACATACATTTATTTACTTTATTTTTTATGCTAAAAACATATATAAAGACAAATCGTTGTGCTGTAGGTGACTAAGAATATTAATATTACTCGTTACACAATTTCAACTTTTTTTAATTACATTAAAATGTATTGCTATTTTTTTCTTACATTCCTACTGTTATTTTTTTTCCAAGTAAGAATGGAATACAAATAATAACATTAATATTATAATAATACTAATATTTTTATAATCATATAATATGCCTGATATTAGTTGAATAATTTAGTTTTAATCGTTTTAGTAATAATTATAAAATATTATAATAATAAAATAACATATATTTATAAATAAATAAACTTTGTTTACATTTTAGATATATTTAAATGTTTCATTTTGATAGCTTTGGGGGGCATTTAATTTTTTTATGATAAAAATATATGAAGACAACAGTTTGTGTTTTAGGGGACTAATTATATTAATATTACTAGTTTAACAATTTCAGTTTTTTTAGTTAAATTCAAATGTATTATTATTTTTTCTTACATTTCTATTGTTGTTGTTTTTTGCTATGTAAGAATAGAATAAAAATAAAATTATTATATTAATTAATATATTTGATATTGGGGCTTCACGGTGGCAGAGGGGTTAGTGCGTCTGCCTCACAATACGAAGGTCCTGCAGTCCTGGGTTCGAATCCAGGCTCGGGATCTTTCCGTGTGGAGTTTGCATGTTCTCCCCGTGAATGCGTGGTTCCCTCCGGGTACTCCGGCTTCCTTCCACTTCCAAAGACATGCACCTGGGGATAGGTTGATTGGCAACACTAAATTAGCCCTACTGTGTGAATGTGAGTGTGAATATTGTCTGTCTATCTGTGTTGCCCCATGAGGTGGCGACTTGTCCAGGGTGTACCCCGCCTTCTGCCCGATTGTAGCTGAGATAGGCGCCAGCGCCCCCCGCGACCCCGAAAGGGAATAAGCGGTAGAAAATGGATGGATATTTGATATTAATATGATTTTCAAATTTGTTTTCATTTTAATAAAAAATATAATAATACCATATTACAATAATAAAAGACAATATTTCTAAATAAATACACTTTGTTTACATTTTAGTTACATTTTTTATTTTTATTTTAAGAGCTTTTGGGGAATTATATATAATATAAATATATAAATATATAAAGACAAAACGTAGGTGACTAAGAATATTGATATTTCTCGTTAAACAATTTCAACTTTTTTTAAATTACATTAAAATGTATTGCTATTTTTTTCTTACGTTCCTACTGTTATTTTTTCCCAAGTAAGAATGCAATACAAATAATAACATTAATATTATAATAATAATATTATTATGATAATCATATAATATGCCTGATATTAATTTAATAATTTTGTTTATAATTGTCTTAGTAATAATTAAAAAATATTATTATAATAAAATAACATATATTTTTAAATAAATAAACTTTGTGTACATTTGAGATGTATTTAAGTTTTTCATTTTGATAACGGACGTCACGGTGGAAGAGGGGTTAGTGCGTCTGCCTCACAATACGAAGTTCCTGCAGTCCTGGGTTCAAATCCAGGCTCGGGATCTTTCTGTGTGGAGTTTGCATGTTCTCCCCGTGAATGCGTGGGTTCCCTCCGGGTACTCCGGCTTCCTCCCACTTCCAAAGACATGCACCTGGGGATAGGTTGATTGGCAACACTAAATTGGCCCTAGTGTGTGAATGTGAGTGTGAATGTTGTCTGTCTATCTGTGTTGGCCCTGCGATGAGCTGGTGACTTGTCCAGGGTGTACCCTGCCTTCCGCCCGATTGTAGCTGAGATAGGCGCCAGCGCCCCCCGCGACCCCGAAAAGGAATAAGCGGTAGAAAATGGATGGATGGATGGCATTTTGATAGCTTTGGGGGGCATTTAATTTTTTATATGAACAGTTTGTGTTCTAGGTGACTAATTATATTAATGTTACTAGTTTAACAATTTCAGCTTCTTTTGATTAAATTCAAATGTGTTACTATTTTTTCTTACATTTCTAACGCGGGTTTTTGCTATGTAAGAATAGAATAAAAATAATAACATTATTATTATAATAATAATATAAGGGTGTACCCCGCCTTCCACCCGAATGCAGCTAAGATAGGCTACAGCACCAGTAAATGGATGGATGGAATAATACAATATGTTTGATATTAATTTAATAATAATTTAATTGTAATTATTTTAATAACAATTATAAAATATTATTATGATAATAACATATTTCTTTTTTTTATTTTAAGAGCTTGGGGGGAATTTTGATATTTGTTTTCTTTTTTCAAATGCTAAAAACATATATACACACAAATTTGTCTTGTAGGTGACTAAGTATAATAACATTACTAGTTTAACAATTTCAGCTTTATTTAGTTGCAATCTAATGTATTACTATTTTTTTCTTGCATTTTTACTGTTATATTTTTTAGATAGATATGTAATTATTTGAAAATGCACAACATTTTACATTTTAGCAAACACTCTAGGTATATTTGCACAAACTACTCTTATCAGATCGGTATTGCCGATGCCAGCCTAAATTTTACTCGGTATCGGATCGGAAAAATAATCAGTGGCATCACACATTGCTACATTTTAGTCCTCAATTCCTTTTCTTCTTTAAAGATGTTTTTTTCTCAGCAGTTCCTCATGAAACAGTGTTTATTTGGTCCCCCCACAGCTACAACATACAGTAGGAGCCGCACATGCTGCTCGCGGCAGCACGTTGCCAGCTGCCCGCGTGCCAGTAAGCGGAACGTTGGACGTGAAATATTCATGCGGTAATATGGCGTTGTTGGAATGCTCGCTGAGCCCGGCGGGTTATTTGTCACACTCCGCAAAAGCTGAGCGCTTACATGAAGATATTCTGTTAAAAACAACCAGAACGCTGCATGGGATCATTTTGTGGCGGTTTGTATTTGCTGGCTTATTGAAAACAACAACACCTTGACTCCAACACGGCCCTAAACCAGGCGGGAGTCATCTTTTGTAAGCCCCTGCCTTCTTCTTCTCGGCCTGCGGAAAGTTGCGTTAAAAAATCCCAAGTTACAAAAATGTGTTTTTGCTGGCCAGCGCCGCCCACCCCTTCCTTCTTCTCGCTCTGTGTGAATCTTCCAGCAACAGATGGCTGCTGGAGGAACCAGCAACACGTTTATTTTCTTCTGACGCTTATTTTTACAAAAACGTGTCACAATTGCACTGCGCACACATTTGATCGCTTTCCAGTTGGGTATATTTTCATTTTGCACCATGCCATGGACTGAATATGCATGTTTGGAGTTTCAAATGTGTGGATTTTACCTCCATGACCTCAGGTTCCAACAAGAATGTAAAGCACAGGTGTCAAACTCAAGGCCCGGAATCATTCAATGTATGCGATAATACAAACCCTGTTTCCATGTGAGTTGGGAAATTGTTATTTATGTAAAAATAAATGGAATACAATGATTTGCAAATCCTTTTCAACCCATATTCAATTGAAAAGATAATATATTTGATGTTCAAACTCATCAACTTTATTTATTTTTTTTTTGCAAAAATAATTTACTTAGAATTTCATGGCTGCAACACGTGCCAAAGTAGTTGGGAAAGGACATGTCCACCACTGTGTTGTATCACCTTTTCTTTTAACAACACTCTACAAACGTTTGGGAACTGAGGAAACTAATTGTTGAAGCTTTGAAAGTGGAATTCGTTCCCACTCTTGTTTTATGTAGAGCTTCAGTCGTTCAACAGTCAGGGGTCTCCGCTGTCGTATTTTACGCTTCATAATGCGCCACACATTTTCAATGGGGGACAGGTCTGGACTGCACGTGGGCCAGGAAAGTACCTGAACTCTTTTTTTTATGAAGCCACGCTGTCGTAACACCTGCTGAATGTGGCTTGGCATTGTCTTGTTGAAATAAGCAGGGGCGTCCATGAAAAAGACGGCGCTTACATGGCAGCATATGTTGTTCCAAAACCTGGATGTACGGTGTGGCAAAAAAGTATTTAGTCAGCCACCGATTGTGCAAGTTCTCCCGCTTAAAATGATGACAGAGGTCTGTAATTTTCATCATAGGTACACTTCAACTGTGAGAGACAGAATGTGAAAAAAAAATCCAGGAATTCACATTGTAGGAATTTGAAAGCATTTATTTATAGATAATGGTGGAAAATAAGTATTTGGTCAACCATTTAAAGCTCTCACTGATGGAAGGAGGTTTTGGCTCAAAATCTCACGATACATGGCCCCATTCATTCTTTCCTTAACACGGATCAATCGTCCTGTCCCCTTAGCAGAAAAACAGCCCCAAAGCATGATGTTTCCACCCCCATGCTTCACAGTAGGTGTGGTGTTCTTCGGATGCAACACGACGAGTTGAGTTTATACCAAAATGGATACATGGATGATACAGCAGAGGATTGGGAGAATGTCATGTGGTCAAATGAAACCAAAATAGAACTTTTTGGTATAAACTCAACTCTTCGTGTTTGGAGGAAGAATACTGAGTTGCATCCCAAGAACACCACACCTACTGTGAAGCATGGGGGTGGAAACATCATGCTTAGGGGCTGTTTTTCTGCTAAGAGGACAGGACGATTGATCCGTGTTAAGGAAAGAATGAATGGGGCCATGTATCGTGAGATTTTGAGCCAAAACCTCCTTCCATCAGTGAGAGCTTTGAATGGTTGACCAAATACTTATTTTCCACCATAATTTACAAATAAATTCTTTAAAATTTCTACAATGTGAATTCCTGAATTTTTTTTTTCACATTCTGTCTCTCACAGTTGAAGTGTACCTATGATGAAATTTACAGACCTCTGTCATCATTTTAAGTGGGAGAACTTGCACAATCGGTGGCTGACTAAATACTTTTTTGCCCCACTGTACCTTTCAGCATTAATGGTGCCTTCGCAGATGTGTAAGTTACCCATGCCTTGGGCACTAATGCACCCCCATACCGTCACAGATGCTGGCTTTTGAACTTTGCGTCGATAGCAGTCTAGATGGTTCGCTTCTTTCTTTGGTCCGGATGACACGATGTTGAATATTTCCAAAAAACATTTGAAATGTGGACTCGTCAGACTACAGAACACTTTTCCACTTTGCGTCAGTCCATCTTAGATGATCTCGGGCCCAGTGACATTTCTGGATGTTGTTGATAAATGGCTTTCGCTTTGCATAGTAGACCTTTAACTTGCACTTACAGATGTAGTGTTATACTGTATTTAGTGACAGTGGTTTTCTGAACTGTTCCTGAGCCCATGTGGTGCTATCCTTTAGAGATTGATGTTGGTTTTTGATAAAGTGCCGTCTGAGGGATCGAAGGTCACGGTCATTCAATGTTGGTTTCCGGCCATGCCGCTTACGTGGAGTGATTTCTCCAGATTCTCTGAACCTTTTGATGATATTATGGACCGTAGATGTTGAAATCCCTAAATTTCTTGCAACTGCACTTTGGGAAACGTTGTTCTTAAACTGTTTGACTACAAACCCCGTTTCCATATGAGTTGGGAAATTGTGTTACATGTAAATATAAATGGAATACAATGATTTGCAAATAATTTTCAACCCATATTCAGTTGAATATGCTACAAAGACAACATATTTGATGTTAAAACTCATGAACTTTTTTTTTTGTGCAAATAATCATTAACTTCAAAATTTGATGCCAGCAACACGTGACAAAGAAGTTGGGAAAGGTGACAATAAATACTGATAAAGTTAAGGAATGCTCATTAAGCACTTATTTGGAACATCCCACAGGTGTGCAGGCTAATTGGTAACAGGTGGATGCCATGATTGGGTATAAAAGCAGTTTCCATGAAATGTTAAGTAATTCACAAACAAGGATGCGTTGAGGGTCACCAATTTGTAAGCAAATTGTCGAACAGTTTTAGAACAACATATCTCAACGAGATATTGCAAGGAATTTAGGGATTTTACCATCTACGGTCCGTAAAATCATCAAAATGTTCAGAGAATTTGGAGAAATCACTGCACGTAAGCGATGATATTACGGACCTTTGATCCCTCAGGCGGTACTGCATCAAAAACCGACATCAGTGTGTAAAGGATATCACCACATGGGCTCAGGAACACTTCATAAAACCACTGTCAGTAAATACAGTTGGTCGCTACATCTATAAGTGCAAGTTAAAGGTCTACTATGCAAAGCGAAAGCCATTTATCAACAACACAAAGGAACGCCGCCGGCTTCGCTGGGCCCGAGCTCATGTAAGATGGACTGATGCAAAGTGGAAAAGTCTTGTGTGGTCTGACGAGTCCACATTTCAAATTATATTTGGAATCTGTGGACGTGGTGTCCTCCGGAACAAAGAGGAAAATAACCACCCGGATTGCTATAGGCGCAAAGATCAAAAGCCAGCATCTGTGATGGTATGGGGGTGTATTAGTGCCCAAGGCATGGGTAACTTACACATCTGTGAAGGCACCATTAATGCTGAATGGCCCGATTGTAGCTGAGATAGGCGCCAGCGCCCCCCGCGACCCCGAAAGGGAATAAGCGGTAGAAAATGGATGGATGGATGGATGGATGGTCCATACAAGTTTTGGAGCAACATATGTTGTCATCCAAGCAACATTATCTTGGACGCCCCTGCTTACTTCGGCAAAACAATGCCAAGCCACGTGTTACAACAGCGTGGCTTTGTAGTAAAAGGTGCGGGTACTTTCCTGGCCCGCCTGCAGTCTAGACATGTCTCCCAATCGAAAATGTGTGGCACATTATGAAGCGTAAAATACGACAACAAGACCCGGGACTGTTGAACAACTTAAGCTTTACATCAAACAAGAATGGTAAAGAATTCTACCTTCAAAGCTTCAACAATTAGTTTCCTCAGTTCCCAAACGTTTATTGAGTGTTGTTAAAAGAAAATATAATGTAACACAGTGGTGAACATGCCCTTTCCCAACTACTTTGGCGCGTGTTGCAGCCATAAAATTCTAAGTTAATTATTACTTGCATAAAAAAATAAAGTTTATGAGTTTGAACATCAAATATCTTGTCTTTGTAGTGCACTCAACTGAATATGGGTTGAAAAGGATTTGCAAATCATCGTAT